>NC_057807.1:536463918-536588328 GCF_018294505.1 Triticum aestivum | reverse complement strand
TGAAACGAGGCAAAAGTCTCATATATGCAACACTTATTCTCAAGTCGAAGTATATATAATATCGCTGTTGTTTTTCAGATTTCTACTGCTGCTGCCAGATGTCAATACTTGATTTCTTGACTGTGAACCGAACACTAAGGATGGATGACATCCAACAATCAAAAGTCCGACGTACATCGGTACATGTACGTATTTTATTAGTTTTTAGCTTCAACTTGAGAATCGATAATTATATTCATGTACTAGAAAACATAAATAAAGGGCAAAGGGAGGAAAAGCAAGGGAAAAAAGGGAAATCATGCTGACATCATTCAACTTAATTAAGCTCAACCAACTAAACATCTAGACACATCCTTACAGCAAAATACTATAAAAGTCCGCTCTTCTTACGGCTTGGCTATTATGCTTCTTACTTGCTAACACGAACTAATGAAACTAGCATTCCAACTTAGTCTTTGATAGGGAAACAATGATCTTTTTTCCTTCTCAGAAAATGATTGGGAAACAATGATGGATCAACCACGTTACATAAATAACTGCAAGTTAGGTTGTCTCTTGCATAGCAGTTGGAAAGAGATAGGTAATTAAGTTGTGGGTGCATTGATGACCACGTCGGAGCTGGACCATATATGATCTGGCCGGGTCAGTATAGCTCAATGTCTCTGTTACTAGTATAGATATACTAGTTGAAAATCAATCATTGGTTACATGGTTATAGAATGATAACTGTATTTTTCAGCCACCACGGACATGAATCGACCTCTTTAAGTTTGACTCGATCTGTCTGTCTAAATGCGAATTTTACTTTTAGTGGTGGGTGCATTTCCTTGTCGCTAGCAATACATCCACTGTAACTTTGTTAATTTTAAAACTACATGACTCTTCTCTTCAGTACGCGTGTGAGAACATAAGTATTAGGTGTGCATCTTTTAGTTGTTTTGAAAAAATAATGCAAAAAGGTGCAAAAAA
Organism: Triticum aestivum; assembly: GCF_018294505.1. Lineage (NCBI taxonomy): Eukaryota > Viridiplantae > Streptophyta > Magnoliopsida > Poales > Poaceae > Triticum > Triticum aestivum. The sequence goes on along the minus strand of NC_057807.1, from coordinate 536,587,359 downwards.
TATGGCTATCTAGTCAGCAGTGATGGTGGCATTCCAACTTCAACGTGGGCAGCTGGATTATAAAATCCAACGCACTCAGACTTTGAAACCAACTCTTCGTGAATTCCACAACTTTCCATTATATTCAATAGTCTGCTTCCTCGACTGAAATTTCGTGGATGCTGCCTGCCTACGTTTGTGGAAACATTTTTACTTGTAGATCATGGTTCGCTACAAGTGCTTTCTCCATGTCCCTTCGGTGACATCAGATAAGAAGTTCTCCATTTAGCAGCATCAATATATAGCCTACAGCTAGTTACAGCTTAGTAACTAAGATTTTTGCCTCGTCGATCGATGTATTTGCCAGCTCTCACTTGCTGCATCACGGCTCTAATCATTCTACTCCTGCCGTTGAGCGCTTCGGATGACCGGCTTGTCCCTGGCAAGTTGCTCTACCCCGGCAACACCATCATCTCCGATGGTGGTACGTTCTCTTTGGGCTTCTTCAACCCCTCCAATTCCACTCCAGCCAAGCTGTACCTTGGTATATGGTACAACAACATCTCTGAGTTCACAGTTGTGTGGGTTGCCAACCGTGAAACCCCAATCACCAACAACACTTCCTCTGCACCGATTCTCTCACTCACCAACGCCTCCAATCTCATTATCACCGAAGCAAATAATAGTGGTCGTGTCCTCTGGATGACGGCCAACGTGAGCACTATTACCCCAGGCTCGTCTACCCCAAAGGCGGTGCTTCTGAACACCGGAAACCTAATCATTCGCTTGTCAAATGGCACCACAGTGTGGCAGAGCTTCGACCACCGCACAGACACGCTCCTCCCAGGGATGAAGATGCGGATCAAATACAACACACACGGCACTAGGGATCGTCTAGTATCCTGGAAGGGCCCAGGCGACCCATCTCCAGGGCGCTTCTCCTATGGTAGCGACCCAGACACACCCCTTCAAGCATTCCTGCGGGACGGGGAAAACTTGGTGACCCGTGGCAACCCATGGACAGGGATCCAAGTGACTAGCTTTAGCAAAAACCAGTTAGCAGGGACAATAAACATTAGTGATCTTATCATGTACATAGCCATTGTCGACAACGGTGATGAGATCTACGGTACATATAGCCTCTCTGAGGGCGCCCCACTCACAAGGTTAGTGCTGACCTACTCAGGTGAGTATTACCTCAAGAGCTGGAGTAGCAACTTGTCGGCGTGGGTTGTCCTTATGAAGTGGCCATCTATTGAATGCAACCTCTACGGTTATTGTGGTCCATATGGCTACTGCGATGAGACAACTGCACCAGTGCCAAGGTGCAAGTGTCTTGATGGCTTCGAGCCAACAAACATGGCGGAGTGGACTAGCGACAGATTCTTGGCGGGATGCCGACGGAAGGAGCAACTACACGGGTGCGGCGGCAACTTCTTGGCCTTGCCGCAGATGAAGTCACCAGACAAGCTCTCACTTATCGGAGGGGGAAAGAGCACATTTGAGGAGTGCAGGGCGGAGTGCAACCGCAACTGCTCCTGCGTGGGGTACGTGTACCGCAATGTGAGTAGCGGCAGGTCTGGAGGAGATATAACGGCGTGCATGGTATGGTCTGGGGAGTTGGTTGACACTGGAAAGATAGGCGTAGGCGGCGAGACACTCTATCTCCGACTTGCAGGCATGGATGCAGCAGGTGGTAACAACTTTCAACTTTTCTGGCTTTCTACTACTATTTTTGTCATTTCTACAGTTGGTTTTGTCTTTGCTAATGACATACTTGTACTTCTGTCGGTCATTTCACTTTTATGGTACATTTATGTATGATGCAGGTAAACGTAGAAAGATTAATGCGGTCAGGATTGCGCTGTCAGTTTTAGGCAGTGGTGTTCTGGTACTCATATGCACCTCTCTTGCATGGTTAAAATGCGAAGGTATGTTTAGTTGAATCTCCTTGGAAAAAAGTTCTGTCTAATGACCTTATGAGAATGCTGATTTGAACATAAACTTTGAATTTGACGTCTATTACCACAATATACCTCTAGTTCCAAAAATCCTCTAAGCCCCTTGAATATGGAAAACTTGAGATTTTTTAAAGTCAATTTGTGTGCGGTTTAGGCATCGTGGATGTAACATTAGCCCTGTATCTACTAGCAACTAAGGTGGAGTACATGATAGAGTAGAGTATGTCGATCTTAGTGGTTTCATGCAGCAATGACTTCTTTTTAAATATTCTATGTTGATGGGGTTTGGAAATTCAAAGTGAGGTCATCTCTTGGTGGTGTTATTGACACAAGGGCTCTCTATGTTCTCAAGTGCTAGCCATATTGTCCGGCCCGTGATTTTGACATGGTGGCAACTTGCCTTTTCGGTTACTTCCTCTTGTTATGTGAGTTCATGAAGGGAATAGCGATGAAAATCATCAATTCCTAGGATCAAATATAACTTTCATTCTTTCCTATGCCTATGGTATGCATCTTAGAAGGGAAATGACTATAACATTGTGGGAGCAGGCAAGAAGATAAAATGGAGAAGGCACAAGAATATAAGATTGGATGGTATAAGCACCTCTGATGAATTTGGGGAAGAAAAACTTTCACACGATCAAGCATTTCCATTCTTAAGATTAGAAGAGATTGCCCTCGCCACCCATAATTTCTCTGAAGCATGTATGATTGGACAAGGAGGCTTTGGAAAAGTTTACAAGGTAGCTTGTTTAATATTCAACTTCTGCTATTTCATCTAGATTCCGTGAAGTGATTCACTCATATGTAAATCTCAAATCAATATTTCTCTAGGGACAGTTAGGTGGTCAAGATGTCGCAGTCAAGAGACTTAGTAAAGATTCTCAACAAGGAACAAAAGAATTCAGGAATGAAGTCATTCTAATTGCAAAATTGCAACATAGAAACTTGGTTCGACTTCTTGGATGTTGTGGAGAGGGAGATGAAAAGCTCTTGATATACGAGTATCTGCCTAACAAGAGCTTAGATGCTACCATTTTTGGTACATATTCTAATAACAAAGCATGATTTCCTAAGACAACTCAAAAACACATTTTACTTACAATTGTTTCCTTTTCAGATGACTCAAGAAAACTGTCATTGGATTGGATGACACGGTTCAATATAATCAAAGGGGTTGCCAGGGGGCTTCTATATCTTCACGAAGACTCAAGGTTCACCATAATTCATAGGGACCTCAAAGCTGGAAATATTTTGTTGGATGCATATATGAAACCCAAAATAGCGGATTTTGGTATGGCGAGAATCTTTGCTGACAACCAGCAAAATGCAAATACCCAACGTGTAGTTGGAACATAGTGAGTATCCATTAAAAAAACTCATATTACCATTTTAGTAATTTCATTTCCCATTAGATAATTTGGACAACTGAAACAATCAAACAGTGGCTACATGGCTCCTGAGTATGCAATGGAAGGCGTATTCTCTTCCAAGTCTGATGTCTACAGTTTCGGCGTGTTACTACTTGAGGTTGTAACTGGTATAAGGAGAAACTCCAATAGTCAAACCATGGGATTCCCTAGCCTCACAGCATATGTAAGTACACACAAGACTTCTGTGTTATTTCTAAAACTGGATCGAATTTTGAATGAATACTCAGATGATGTTCTTGATTGCAGTCATGGCATATGTGGAAGGAAGAGAAGACCAATGAACTGCCAGATTCATGTATCATAGGTACTTCACCAGACGAAGTTTTGCTTTGCGTCCAGGTAGCACTGTTGTGTGTCCAGGAGAACCCAGATGATAGACCGCTCATGTCATCTGTTGTCTTCGTTCTAGAGAATGGAAGCACCACACTTGCAGCCCCCAACCGCCCTGCCTACTTTGCGCTACGAAGTGCTGAAATGGATCAAATGAGAAATAATATTCAGACTTCCGCCAACAGTTTTACTCTTTCTGAGATACAGGGGCGATGAAATAACAATTGTTTGTTACTGTATTCTGTATCGAACACTATGAAGGTGACCTGGACACAAATGATTAGGTTGTGGTGTTCTTGTTTGCTGTTCTTACATTCGTTCTGTGTGTACTTGTAAATAATGGCAGGACTGCCGGACAAAATTAGGGTGCATCATCTGTGTACGGAAGTATTACTCCCTCCGTTCCCAAATATTTATCTTTCTAGACATTTCAAATGGACTACAACATATGGATGTATATAGACATATTTTAAAGTGTAGATTCACTCATTTTGCTTCATATGTAGTCATTTGTTGAAATCTCTAGAAAGACAAATATTTGGGAATGGAGGGAGTAGACTTTTACCGATAGGCAATATCCACACTTCCATACTAAATTAGACTGACGAATTAGCATCCATGAAGGGTGTACGCTCCAATTCTAGCTCCATCAATCTATGCTGATAAGTTTTTCTGCTCATCTTTTTAAAACTATCCATGTGATCAACTTGGTAAGGTATGACTAGCGTGCTCGTACATTTGTGTATAGGCCTGACAAGTTTAACGTTTCACTCACTAGTCCGTGTATAGCATAATGTTTCAGTCACTAGTCTGCCTAGTCAGTAGTGACTGTGGCATCCCAACTCGGACGTGGAGAGCTGAAATGTCAACTCCAAAGCCAACCTATACTGCTAACAAAATTCCAAAAACTTTGCATTGTTCAGTCATATGCTTGCGTCCGTCAAAGGTATGTTTGCTCTTAGCATAGCAAGTCAGATCCTAGTACCAGGATTTTGGCCCCTGACAGCACGATGGATTGGCCGGCTCTCACCTGCTGCACCGCTGCACCGCGCTCATGATCCTTCTCTTCATGCCGTTGAGTGCATCCGACGACCGGCTTGTCCTTGGCAAGCCGCTCTTGTCGGACGCCATCATCGTCTCCGATGGTGGTGCCTTTGCTTTGGGGTTCTTCGCCCCTTCCAACTCCACTCCAGGCAAGCTGTACCTTGGCATATGGTACAACGAAATTCCCGAGCTCACTGTGGTGTGGGTCGCCAACCGAGAAACCCAGCTAATTAACAACACTTCCTCTTCACCGATGCTCTCGCTCACCAACACCTCCAATCTCATTCTCTCCGATGGTGATGGTGGCGGCCGTGTCGTCTGGACTACCAAGGTGGCCACTACCACGTTCTCGTCTTCCTCAACGGCGGTGCTTTTGAATACCGGCAACTTCGTTATTCGCTCGCCAAACGGCACCATGTTGTGGCAGAGTTTCGAGCACCTGACAGACACGCTTCTTCCAGGGATGAAGATCCGGTTTAGGTATGGGATACATGGCGAAGAAGAGCGCCTGGTGTCTTGGAAGGGCTCCGACGACCCTTCACCAGGACGCTTCTCCTACGGTGGTGACACAAACACTCTCCTCCGGTTCTTCCTTTGGGACGGGGCGCAACCGGTGGCCTGCAGCGCCCCGTGGACAGGCTACCTGGTGAAGACCGAGCGGCGGTACCAGCAGTTGAACACCAGCACTGAAGTCATCGTCTACCTGGCCGCCGTCGACAGTGACAAGGAAATCTACATGACCTACAGCCTCTCCGACGGTGCCCCACGCACCAGGTTTGTGCTAACTCACTCCGGCCATTATCAACACCACAGCTGGAGCAATAGGTCGTCCACGTGGGAGGTCCTTGGGCAGTGGCCGTCCACTGAATGCAGCAGCTACGGCTACTGTGGCCCATATGGCTATTGCGACGAGACAACAGCACCAGTCTCAACGTGCAAGTGCCTAGATGGTTTTGAGCCAGCAAACATCGAGGAGTGGACCAGCGGCAGGTTCTTGTCAGGGTGCCGGCGGAAACAACCGTTGGGTGGGTGCGGTGATGGCTTCTTGGCCTTGCTAGGGATGAAGTCACCAGACGGGTTTGCACGCATCGGCGGTAGTAGGAGTACGTCCGAGGAGTGCGCAGCAGAGTGCAACCGCAACTGCTCCTGTGTGGGGTACGCGTACGCCAAATGAGCAGCAGCAGGTCCGAGGGAGACGTGGCAAGGTGCTTGGTGTGGGCAGGGGAGTTGATTGACACTGGGAAGTTAGGCACAGAGCTCGGTGGAGAGACGCTCTATCTCCGGCTTGCAGGCATGGATGTAACTGCTGGTACGAAATACTTCCTCCATTCCCTTATAGAAGGCCATTATGAAAAATATATTTTGCATCTATATAAGACCACTAACAATAACTCAGGCAAAATTTAATGATATTTTTTCGTACTAGCAACTTATTTAATACTTACATTCATTTAGTCATAATAATACTGTGCTACTTCTTTCTCATTTCTTCCTTGCATACATGCGGGCGTATTAATGATCTCAGTAAACAAAAAGAAAAATTGGCTTGCAATTAAATTTTATTTAGGTACTCCCTTCGTCCCGGTGTATAAGTCATTCGCATAGTTCTAAATCATCGATTTGAGGATTAAATATGTGTTATATGTCATGAAAAGTATATCACTAGATTTCTACACGGATGTAATTTCTAAATGGGAAATGGTCGCTCAACTTTTTTGATAGTATAGAAATGGTCCCTAAACTGTAAAATCAGCAAATCTTAGTCCCTCAATTTTTGTTACCGGATAAGTTTAGTCCCTTCGGGTGGTTTTCCGCTGACGTGCAGTCTTTTTGACTCTGCGCGGTGGATGTCGACCATGACGCCATCCCTTCCGGCCGAAGCAGCGCCCAACACACGGTCATTCTACTGTACAAAGCTAGCCTCGTACTAGCTCGCTCGTGTATAAAGCAAGCTCTCCCTGATGCGCTTCTGGCTCTTGAGTAATTAGTTAGGCCGTTGATTTTTTTTCCTGTTTTCTTCCCATTCACTTAGCAGGGCACGAGCTCACTATTTTGTATTGAGGCCGTGCGCGTCGAGTCCGGCAGCTGCATCCATGACGTTGCATGTCACTGCAAGTCTCTAGCTGCGCGTCAAGTTGTTCGCTGCACAAACTACTCGAGTACTGATGTTCACATCAGAGTGCACCTGAGCGTGTGAGTTGAGAGCTAACACTGGCCGGTGCTTTTGGCCCGAGAGGAATCAGCTTAGATCAATTAACGTGCATACGTAAGCTAGTTGTCTGCTTTGCTTTTATTGCGCCCATGCATCGACATGTAATCGTATCTACTACTCCCTCCGTTCGGAATTACTTGTCGCAAAAATAGATATATCTAGACGTATTTTAGTTCTAGATACATCCATTTCTAAGACAAGTAATTCCGAACGGAGGGAGTACGAGCGAACCACATCAAGCCAGCGCTGCAAGCCCACTCTCGTCGGAAAGTCGCGTTGCCGCCGTCTAGCAGGATGGCACCCGGACGATCTCGCCATCGTCAAAGTCAGACAGGCATATGTCGCAGCTGGCACGCTCACTGTTGCTGCTTTGCTTGTGCGCCCACGAGGCGGGGCGTAAGTGGCGACGGGGAGCGCGATGAGGCCCGGCAGCGCGCAACCTTCCCCTGGCTCTTACTTTTTTTCTTCTGTAGGGTGTATACCATAATACCACACCAGGTCAGCAGAAAACCATATCAAAAACAACACGAGGGACTAAATTTATCCGGTTTTAAAAGTAAAGGGACTATGTTTTGCTGGTTTTGAAGTTAAGGGATCGTTTCTCTACTTTCAAAATAGTTGAGGGACAAAAATATACTTTTCCTTTTCTAAATATATTTTTTTGTCAAATATAATACATATTTAGATAGTTAAATTATCGATCTAGAACTACGTGAATGACTTATACATTGAGATGGAGGTAATACATGTAATTTGAGTTTGTGGCCTTGTATAAGGGAATGGAGGGAGTACTAATTTGTCCCTCTTATTTTATTGGTTTTTTTATTTCTCTATTTCTCCCTAATGGTTTTGTCAACATATTTCTAGATCTATCTTTATAAGTTTCTTTCTCTTGTGGTATGTATTATATAGGTAAAAGGATAAAGAGCAATGCAGTTAGAATTGTACTGCCAGTTTTAGGCAGCAGTGTTCTCGTACTCATCTTCCTGGCATGGTTAAAATTAAAAGGTATGTTCACTTCACATCCTTACGAAAAAGATGCATTTAACCAATTTAAAATAATTTCCAATTGACAACGTGATTCAGGCTTTGAAACAAAACAACAATGCCTTGCACATTTAGCCAATTGGGGATTTGGGGGATGATTTAATGAATGATGACCTAAGTGGAATTTAGGGGAATAAAATTAGGAATGATTCAAATCGATTTACCTGAGAAGCTTGCAAGGATTCAGATGACTTCCGATAAAGAGTTGGCCAGCTGGGTAGCCGCCTCGCTGCCGTCGCCAACTCGCCCGATGTGTGGCCGCCTGGACTGGCTGGAAGTTGTGTGCCGGTCCCCGGTGGGCCGTCTGAGTGGACGTGGGAGGCACGGATGTGCGTGTGCGCCGGTGGCCAGTGGCCTACAGCCGGCGCCATGGCAGCTGACGACTGCACTATGAGGGGGCGGCAGGTGGCTGCTCTTAGCCGCCCGCTGCAAATCTTCTTTTCCGCGGGACGAGTGTTTTTTTGTGTTGGGGTCGAGGAATGAGTGCTCACTCGAAAAAAGCACATTTAGACATTTCAAAAAAATTGAAATTATTTGACAACATTCATGTCGGGTATGTCTACAGCTCCCAAAAATCAGCTCAAAACTCGATGTACATTTACAGATTCAAAAAGACAAATTGGAATGTTAATAGTAGCAGCTTTGGGTGAATAGTACTTTGACAATTCACATCTGATTTTTCTTTTTTCGTTCTATTAAGGTAAGTTGAATTAGGAGCTGAAATTAACTTTGTGAGGTTGTACATCAAACATTCATGTGTGTCTACAAAAAATTTCAGGATATTTTAGCATGTAATTTAAAAAAAATGATCTCATAGATCTCACCTAATGTGAGATCTCGCACAATCTTCCCTCCATATCAGATTTGTGTCGTATTTTTGTATTGGTGTCCGTCGTCGTGGCCTGGGCTTCATATTTTTTTATTTTGCTTCGGACCTGGGCGAGCCATGGCCCGCACGGCCTTGTGGAAGCTCGGCCAATGGACCTAAACATGGAGTTCGACATGTACTACTATCTAGCATAATATACTCTTCTCTAAAAAAAAGCTAGCATAATATACCACGATAAGCTTAAAAAATCTTCTAAACCACTTGATTAAGTAAAATTACAACAATTTTTTTAAAGATTTTAGATTTAGCCGCCATGAGAGCGATGTAATGATAATAGACAATCTATTACTCCACCATAACTATTTGAACTGAAAAAACTCTCATAGTTAGTTACAGAGGTAGTAGAAATTAGATGAAGTCCACATGCGGGAGTTTATATGCGTCGATCGAATTTTGAGGTTGCTACTTCCCATGCTCAAGTAATCACAATTTTAGAAATACTCGATATTGAAGGGACTACGAGACAAGAAAAATGTCTGGACACAGTGCAAAATGGACTTGAGGGTTTGTTTGTATGATTTTCGTGGGATAGGAGAAGAAGGGGCTTAAAAAAAATTCCATCAAGTTGTCTTTGATCGGTATCCATTTTATCTGGACAGCCATTTTCCATGGTGGTAGAGGTGCCTTATGGTTTATTTTGTCTTGTTTTGGGAGGCTCACAAAGGGAAGACTAATGAACATAAGTGGTTCAATAGTCAAATTTATTTCTTATGCTTATAAGATGCTCTTGGAAGGGAAATGACTATTAAATTGTGGAAGCAGGAAAGAAAGTAACATGGAGAAATCGCAAGAATATAAGAGTGGATGGTATGAGTACCTCTGACGAACTTGGGGAAGAATACCATCCCCATGATCAAGAATTTCATTTTGTAAGATTAGAAGAGATTGCCCGTGCAACTCAAAATTTCTCTGAAACATGTATCATTGGAAAGGGAGGCTTCGGGAAAGTTTACATGGTAACTTGACAAATATACAATTTCTTGTTATTCACTATATATTAGAAGAGTAGAGATGTTCATATGTCAAAGTTAAATCTAAGATTTCCATTATATTTTGCTAGGGAATATTAGGTGGTCAAGAAGTTGCTGTCAAGAGGCTAAGCAAATATTCTCATCAGGGAACACAGGAATTCAAGAACGAAGTAATTTTAATTGCCAAATTGCAACATAGAAACTTGGTTCGCCTTCTTGGATGTTGTGATGAGGGAGATGAAAAGATCCTAATATATGAGTATCTTCCTAGTGGAAGCTTAGATGCCACCCTCTTTGGTATATATACGACTACTAAAACCATGATTTCATAAGACAACTGAAAAATCATTCTATCTAACATTTGTTTTTCTATAGATGACTCCAAAAAAATGTTGTTGAACTGGGGAACACGGTTTAGTATAATCAAAGGGGTTGCAAGGGGTCTTCTCTATCTTCATGAAGATTCAAGGTTAACCATAATTCACAGGGATCTCAAGGCTGGAAATATTTTGCTAGATGCAAATCTGAAACCTAAGATTGCAGATTTTGGTATGACGAGGATCTTTGGTGAAAACCAACAAAATGCAAATACCCAACGTGTTGTTGGAACGTAGTGAGTAACCTTGTATAACATCATTTCATGTTACCTTGTGACCAAATTCATCTTCCATTTGCTAACTCTTTTGTTTAAAACGGTCAAGAAGTGGCTACATGGCCCCTGAGTATGCAATGGAAGGCATTTTCTCTATGAAGTCTGACATCTACAGCTTCGGCGTGTTACTACTAGAGGTTGTAACCGGTATAAGGAGAAACTCTAATGGACACACAATGAGTTTTCCTGGTCTCACGGTTTATGTGAGTACAGACAAGATTACTCTCAAGTTTAATTTTATAATTATATCAATATTTTTGAATTTTTTGATTCAGGAAACTCAATAAAAAAGCGATATTTATTTTTTTTATTTTTGTAGGCATGGAATATGTGGAAGGAAGGAAAGACAGAGGAACTGGCAGACTCGTCTCTCATGGATAACCATTCACCAAATGAAGTTTTGCTCTGCATCCATGTGGGACTCATGTGTGTCCAAGAAAACCCAGCTGACAGGCCACTCATGTCAAATGTTGTGTTCGTCTGGGAGATCGGAAGCACAACACTTCCAGCCCCCAACCTCCCTGCCTACTTTGCACGACGAAGCGGGAAAATAGAGGAAAACAGGGTTGATATTCGAAACTCCGTGAATAGTTTTACTCTTTCTGAGATACAAGGGCGGTGAAGTAATTTTGATTTGATATTATATGTATTAGAAAAAAAACTATTATATTGCCAGGAAAAGAAACAAAATGGCCATGCACCAGTTGGTTTGGGGCCATTATCTGCTAATAGTTTCTTTTATATTCCTCTTTCAGTATTATTCTTGGGGAACATAGCAGAAATTCAAAATTTTCCTACGAGTCACCAAGATCTATCTATGGAGAGACTAGCAACGAGGGGAAGAATAGTGCATCTACATACCCTTGTAGATCGCTAAGCGGAAGCGTTCAAGAGAACGGGGTTGAAGGAGTTGTACTCGTCGTGATCCAAATCACCGGAGATCCTAGTGCCGAATGGACGGCACCTCTGTGTTCAACACACGTACAGCCCGGTGACGTCTCCCATGCCTTGATCCAGCAAGGAGAGAGGGAGAGGTTGAGGAAGACTCCATCCAGCAGCAGCACGACGTGGTGGTGGAGGAGCGTGGCAATCCTGCAGGGCTTCGCCAAGCACCGCGAGAGAGGAGGAGCACTTGGGAGAGGGGGAGGGCTGCGCCAGGGGCAAGGGTGAAGCTCCCATGCGCCTCCCCACTATATATAGGGGTCGAGGGGGCTGGTTTCTTGCCCTCCAAGTCCATTGGGGCGTTGGCAAAGGTGGGAGGAAAGAAATCACATCATTTACTTCCCCACCGATTGTTATCCCCCCTTTTAGGGATCTTGATCTTATCCCTTCGGGATATGATCTTATTCCTTCTAAGGGGGGATCTTGGTGCGCCTTGACCAGGGGTGTGGGGCCTTGCCCCCACTACCCACGTTCATGTGGGCCCCACTCCGGAACCTTCTAGAACCTTCCCGGTACAATACCGAAAAATCCCGAACATTTTTCGGTGGCCAAAATAGGACTTCCCATATATAAATCTTTACCTCCGGACCATTCCGGAACTCCTCGTGACTGTTGGAAATATGCCCTAGAGGCAATAATAAATTAGTTATTATTATATTTCCTTGTTCATGATAATCGTTTATTATCCATGCTATAATTGTATTGATAGGAAACTCAGATACATGTGTGGGTACATAGACAACACCATGTCCCTAGTAAGCCTCTAGTTGACTAGCTCGTTGATCAATAGATGGTTATGGTTTCCTGACCATGGACATTGGATGTCATTGATAACGGGATCACATCATTAGGAGAATGATGTGATGGACAAGACCCAATCCTAAGCCTAGCATAGAGATCGTGTAGTTCGTATGCTAAAGCTTTTCTAATGTCAAGTATCTTTTCCTTAGACCATGAGATTGTGCAACTCCCGGATACCGTAGGAATGCTTTGGGTGTACCAAACGTCACAACGTAACTGGGTGACTATAAAGGTGCACTACAGGTATCTCCGAAAGTGTCTGTTGGGTTGGCACGAATCGAGACTGGGATTTGTCACTCCGTGTAAACGGAGAGGTATCTCTGGGCCCACTCGGTAGGACATCATCATAATGTGCACAATGTGACCAAGGGGTTGATCACGGGATGATGTGTTACGGAACGAGTAAAGAGACTTGCTGGTAACGAGATTGAACAAGGTATCAGTATACCGACGATCGAATCTCGGGCAAGTACTATACCGCTAGACAAAGGGAATTGTATACGGGATTGATTGAGTCCTTGACATCGTGGTTCATCCAATGAGATCATCGTGGAACATGTGGGAGCCAACATGGGTATCCAGATCCCGCTGTTGGTTATTGACCGGAGAACGTCTCGGTCATGTCTGCATGGTTCCCGAACCCGTAGGGTCTACACACTTAAGGTTCGATGACGCTAGGGTTATAAAGGAAGTTTGTATGTGGTTACCGAATGTTGTTTGGAGTCCCGGATGAGATCCCGGACGTCACGAGGAGTTCCGGAATGGTCCGGAGGTAAAGATTTATATATGGGAAGTCCTGTTTGGGTCACCGGAAAAGTTTCGGGTTTTATAGGTAACGTACCGGGACCACCGGGAGGGTCCCGGGGGTCCACCAAGTGGGGCCACCGGCCCCGGAGGGCTGCATGGGCCAAGTGTGGGAGGGGACCAGCCCCAGGTGGGCTGGTGCGCCCCCCCACAAGGGCCCAAGGCGCCTAGGGTTTGGGGAGGGGGTGCTTCCACCTAACTTGGGGGGCAAGTTTCCCCTCTCCCCTCCCTTGGCCGCCACCCTAGATGGGTTTGGGCTGGCCGCCGCCCCTAGGGGTGGAACCCTAGGTGGGGGCGCAGCCCCCCCTCTCCCCCTATATATACTTGAGGTCTTGAGGGTTGCCAACACATGAGTTTTCACCTCTCCCAGGCGCAGCCCTACCTCTCTCCCTCCTCCTCTCCCGCGGTGCTTGGCGAAGCCCTACTGGATCACAACGCTCCTCCATCACCACCATGCCATTGTGCTGCTGCTGGATGGAGTCTTCCTCAACCTCTCCCTCTCTCCTTGCTGGATCAAGGCGTGGGAGACGTCACCGGGCTGTACGTGTGTTGAACGCGGAGGTGCTGTCCGTTCGGCACTAGGATCTCCGGTGATTTGGATCACGACGAGTACAACTCCTTCAACCCCGTTCTCTTGAACGCTTCCGCTCGCGATCTACAAGTGGTATGTAGATGCACTCTCCTTCCCCTCGTTGCTGGTTTCTCCATAGATAGATCTTGGTGACACGTAGGAAAATTTTGAATTTCTGCTACGTTCCCCAACAGTGGCATCATGAGCTAGGTCTATTGCGTAGATTCTTTGCACGAGTAGAACACAAAGTAGTTGTGGGCGTTGATGTTGTTCAATATGCTTACCATTACTAGTCCAATCTTGTTTCGACGGTATTGTGGGATGAAGCGGCCCGGACCGACCTTACACGTACTCTTACGTGAGACAGGTTCCACCGACTGACATGCACTTGGTGCATAAGGTGGCTAGCGGGTGCCAGTCTCTCCCACTTTAGTCAGAATGGATTCGATGAAAAGGGTCCTTATGAAGGGTAAATAGCAATTGGCATATCACGTTGTGGTTTTGCGTAGGTAAGAAACGTTCTTGCTAGAAACCCATAGCAGCCACGTAAAACATGCAAACAACAATTAGAGGACGTCTAACTTGTTTTTGCAGGGTATGCTATGTGATGTGATATGGCCAAGAAGAATGTGATGAATGATATGTGATGTATGAGATTGATCATGTTCTTGTAATAGGAATCACGACTTGCATGTCGATGAGTATGACAACCGGCAGGAGCCATAGGAGTTGTCTTTATTTATTGTATGACCTGCGTGTCATTGAACAACGCCATGTAATTACTTTACTTTATTGCTAACCGGTAGCCATAGTAGTAGAAGTAATAGTTGGCGAGACAACTTCATGGAGACACGATGATGGAGATCATGATGATGGAGATCATGGTGTCATGCCGGTGACGATGATGATCATGGAGCCCCGAAGATGGAGATCAAAAGGAGCAAAATGATATTGGCCATATCATGTCACTATTTGATTGCATGTGATGTTTATCATGTTTATGCATCTTGTTTACTTAGAACGACGGTAGTAAATAAGATGATCCCTTACAACAATTTCAAGAAGTGTTCTCCCCTAACTGTGCACCGTTGCTAAAGTTCGTCGCTTCTAAGCACCACGTGATGATCGGGTGTGATGGATTCTTACGTTCACATACAACGGGTGTAAGACAGATTTACACACGCGAAACACTTAGGGTTAACTTGACGAGCCTAGCATGTACAGACATGGCCTCGGAACACAGAGACCGAAAGGTCGAGCATGAGTCGTATAGTAGATACGATCAACATGAAGATGTTCACCGATGATGACTAGTCCGTCTCACGTGATGATCGGACACGGCCTAGTTGACTCGGATCATGTAATCACTTAGATGACCAGAGGGATGTCTATCTGAGTGGGAGTTCATAAGATGAACTTAATTATCCTGAACATAGTCAAAAGATCTTTGCAAATTATGTCGTAAGCTCGCGCTTTAGTTCCACTGTTTAGATATGTTCCTAGAGAAAATATAGTTGAAAGTTGACAGTAGCGATTATGCGGACAGTAGAAAGCTTATGTCCTTAATGCACCGCTCAGTGTGCTGAACCCCAAACGTCGTTTGTGGATGTTGCGAACATCGGACATACACGTTTTGATAACTACGTGATAGTTCAGTTAAATGGTTTAGAGTAGAGGCACCAAAGACGTTTTTCGAAACATCGCGGAACATATGAGATGTTTCGAGGGCTGAAATTGGGATTTCAGGCTCGTGCCCACGTCAAGAGGTATAAGACCTCCGACGATTTTCTTAGCCTGCAAACTAAGGGAGAAAAGCTCAATCGTTGAGCTTGTGCTCAGATTGTCTGAGTGCAACAATCACTTGAATCGAGTGGGAGTTGATCTTCCAGATGAGATAGTGATGTTTCTCCAAAGTCATTGCCACCAAGCTGCTAGAGCTTCGTGATGAACTATAACATACCAGGGATAGATATGATGATCCTTGAGGTATTCACGATGTTTGACACCGCGAAAGTAGAAATCAAGAAGGAGCATCAATTGTTGATGGTTGGTGAAACCACTAGTTTCAAGAAGGGCAAGGGCAAGAAGGGACACTTCATGAAACGGCAAATCAGTTGCTGCTCCAGTGAAGAAACCCAAGGTTGAACCCAAACCCGAGACTAAGTGCTTCTGTAATAAGGGGAACAGTCACTGGAGCAGGATTACCCTAGATACTTGGTAGATGAGAAGGCTGGCAAGGTCGATAGAAGTATATTGGATATACATTATGTTAATGTGTACTTTACTAGTACTCCTAGTAGCACCAGGGTATTAGATACCGGTTCGGTTGCTAAGTGTTAGTAACTCGAAATAAAAGCTACGGAATAAACGGAGACTAGCTAAAGGTGAGCTGACGATATGTGTTGGAAGTTTTTCCAAGCTTGATGTGATCAAGCATCGCACGCTCCCTCTACCATCGAGATTGGTGTTAAACCTAAATAATTGTCATTTGGTGTTTGCGTTGAGCATAGACATGATTGGATTATGTCTGTCGCAATACGGTTATTCATTTAAGGAGAATAATGGTTACTCTATTTATTTGAATAATACCTTCAATGGTCTTGCACCTAAAGGAATGGTTTATTGAATCTCGATCGTAGTGATACACATTTTCATGCCAAAAGATATAAGATAGTAATGATAGTACCACTTACTTGTGGCACTGCCATGTAAGTCATATTGGTATAAAACGCATGAAGAAGCTCCATGTTGATGGATCTTTGGACTCACTCGTTTTTGAAAAGTTTGAGACATGCGAACCATGTCTATTGGTGTATACGCATGAAGAAAATCCATGCAGATGGATCGTTTGGACTCACTTTATTTTGAATCACTTGAGATATGCAAATTATACCACATGGGCAAGATGACTGAAAGCCTCGTTTTCAGTAAAATGGAACAAGATAGCAACTTGTTGGAAGTAACACATTTTGATGTGTGCAGTCCAATGAGTGCTGAGGCATGCAGTGAAGATCGTTATGTTCTTTCTTCACAGATGATTCGAGTAGATGTTGAGTATATTTACTTGATGAAACACAAGTCTGAATTATTGAATGGTTCAAGTAATTTCAGAGTGAAGTTGAAGATCATTGTGACAAGCGGATAAAATGTCTATGATATGATCATAGAAATGAGTATCTGAGTTATGAGCTTTGGCACGCAATTAAAACATTGTGGAAATTGTTTCACAATTAATACCGCCTGGAACACCATAGTGTGATGGTGTGTCCGAACATCATAGTTGCACCCTATTGGATATGGTGCGTACCATGATGTCTCTTATCGAATTACCACTATCGTTCATGGGTTAGGCATTAGAGACAACCGCACTCACTTTAAATAGGGCACCACAAAATTCCGTTGAGATGACACCATATGAACTATGGTTTAGAGAAACCTAAGCTGTCATTTCTTAAAAGTTTGGGGCTGCGACGCTTATGTGAAAAAGTTTCAGGTTGATAAGCTCGAACCGAAAGCGGATAAAATGCATCTTCATAGGACACCCAAAACAGTTGGGTATACCTCCTAATTCAGATCCGAAAGCAATAGGGATTGTTTCTTGAATCGGGTCCTTTCTCGAGGAAAAGTTTGTCCCGGAAAGTTGAGTGGGAGGATGGTGGAGACTTGATGAGGTTATTGAACCGTCACTTCAACTAGTGTGTAGCAGGGCACAGGAAGTTGTTCCTGTGGCGCCTACACCAATTGAAGTAGAAGCTTATGATAGTGATCATGAAACTTCGGATCAAGTCACTACCATACCTCGTAGGACGACAAGGACGCTACTACTTCAGAGTGGTACAGTAATCCTGTCTTGAAGGTCATGTTGCTAGACAACAATGAACCTATGAGCTATGGAGAAGCGATGGTGGGCCCAAATTCCGACAAATGGTTAGAAACCATGAAATCCGAGATAGGATCCATGTATCAGAACAAAGCATGGACTTTGGTGGACTTGCCCGATAATTGGCAAGCCATTGAGATAAATGGATCTTTAAGAAGAAGACGGACATGGACGGTAATGTCACCGTCTATGAAGCTCGACTTGTGGCGTAGAGTTTTTCACAAGTTCAAGGAGTTGACTACGATGAGATTTTCTCATCCGTAGCGATGCTTAAAGTCCGTCGGATTCATGTTAGCATTAGCTGCATTTATGAAATCTGGCAGATGGATGTCAAAATGAGTTTCCTTACCAGTTTTCGTAAGGAAAGGTTGTATGTGATACAATCAGAAACGTTTTGTCGATCCTAAGGATGCTAAAAGGTATGCTGGCTCCAGCGATCCTTCTAAGGACTGGAGTAAGCATCTCGGAGTTGGAATGTATGCTTTGATGAGATGATCAAAGATTTTGAGTTTATACAAAGTTTATGAGAAACTTATATTTACAAAGAAGTGAGTGGGAGCACTATAGAATTTCTGATGAGTATATGTTGTTGACATATTGTTGATCAGAAATGATGTAGAATTTCTGGAAAAGCATATAGGGTCATTTGAAAAGATGTTTTTCAATAGAAAACCTAGATTAAGCTACTTGAACATTGAGCATCAAGATCTATGAGGATAGATCAAAACGCTTAATGGTACTTTCAAATGAGCATATACCTTGACATGATCTTGAAGGTGTTCAAGATGGATCAGTCAAAGAAGGAGTTCTTGCCTGAGATGTAAGGTATGAAGTTAAGACTTAAAGCTCGACCACGGCAGAAAAGAGAGAAAGGACGAAGGCCGTCCCCTATGATTCAGACGTAGGCTCTATAGTATGCTATGTTGTGTACCACACCGGAAGTGTGCCTTGCCATGAGTCAGTCAAGGGGTACAAGAATGATCCAGGAATGGATCATTGGACAGCGGTCAAAATTATCCTTAGAGGAATAAGGATATGTTTCTCGATTATGGAGGTGATAAAGAGTTCGACGTAAAGGGTTACGTCAATGCAAGCTTTGACACCTATCCGAATGACTCTAAGTAGCAAACAGGATATGTATAGTGGAACGACCATTTGGAATAGCTCCAAGTGGAGTGTGGAAGTAGCATTTACAATATGACATAGAGAATTGCGAAGTACATACGGATCTAAATATTGCAGACCCGTTGACTAAAACCTCTCTGAGAAGCAAAACATGATCAAACCCCAGAACTCATTGAGTCTTAATCACATGATGATGTGAACTAGTTTAATGACACTAGTAAACTCTTTGGATATTGGTCACATGGCGATGTGACCTGTCAGTGTTAATCACATGGCGATGTGAACTAGATTATTGACTCTAGTGCAAGTGGGAGACTGTTGGAAATATGCCCTAGAGGCAATAATAAATTAGTTATTATTATATTTCCTTGTTCATGATAATCGTTTATTATCCATGCTATAATTGTATTGATAGGAAACTCAGATACATGTGTGGGTACATAGACAACACCATGTCCCTAGTAAGCCTCTAGTTGACTAGCTCGTTGATCAATAGATGGTTACGGTTTCCTGACCATGGACATTGGATGTCATTGATAACGGGATCACATCATTAGGAGAATGATGTGATGGACAAGACCCAATCCTAAGCCTAGCACAGAGATCGTGTAGTTCGTATGCTAAAGCTTTTCTAATGTCAAGTATCTTTTCCTTAGACCATGAGATTGTGCAACTCCCGGATACCGTAGGAATGCTTTGGGTGTACCAAACGTCACAACGTAACTGGGTGGCTATAAAGGTGCACTACAGGTATCTCCGAAAGTGTCTGTTGGGTTGGCACGAATCGAGACTGGGATTTGTCACTCCGTGTAAACGGAGAGGTATCTCTGGGCCCACTCGGTAGGACATCATCATAATGTGCACAATGTGACCAAGGGGTTGATCACGGGATGATGTGTTACGGAACGAGTAAAGAGACTTGCCGGTAACGAGATTGAACAAGGTATCGGTATACCGACGATCGAATCTCGGGCAAGTACTATACCGCTAGACAAAGGGAATTGTATACGGGATTGATTGAGTCCTTGACATCGTGGTTCATCCGATGAGATCATCGTGGAACATGTGGGAGCCAACATGGGTATCCAGATCCCGCTGTTGGTTATTGACCGGAGAACGTCTCGGTCATGTCTGCATGGTTCCCGAACCCGTAGGGTCTACACACTTAAGGTTCGATGACGCTAGGGTTATAAAGGAATTTTGTATGTGGTTAACGAATGTTGTTCGGAGTCCCGGATAAGATCCCGGACGTCACGAGGAGTTCTGGAATGGTCCGGAGGTAAAGATTTATATATGGGAAGTCCTGTTTTGTTCACCGGAAAAGTTTCGGGTTTTATCGGTAACGTACCGGGACCACCTGGAGGGTCCCGGGGGTCCACCAAGTGGGGCCACCGGCCCCGGAGGGCTGCATGGCCCAAGTGTGGGAGGGGAACAGCCCTAGGTGGGCTGGTGCGCCCCCCCACAAGGGCCCAAGGCGCCTAGGGTTTGGGGAGGGGGTGCTTCCACCTAACTTGGGGGGCAAGTTTCCCCTCTCCCCTCCCTTGGCCGCCACCCTAGATGGGTTTGGGCTGGCCTCCGCCCCTAGGGGTGGAACCCTAGGTGGGGGCGCAGCCCCCCCCCTCTCCCCCTATATATACTTGAGGTCTTGAGGGCTGCCAAAACATGAGTTTTCACCTCTCCCAGGCGCAGCCCTACCTCTCTCCCTCCTCCTCTCTCGCGGTGCTTGGCGAAGCCCTGCTGGATCACCACGCTCCTCCATCACCACCATGCCGTTGTGCTGCTGCTGGATGGAGTCTTCCTCAACCTCTCCCTCTCTCCTTGCTGGATCAAGGTGTGGGAGACGTCACCGGGCAGTACGTGTGTTGAACGCGGAGGTGCCGTCCGTTCGGCACTAGGATCTCCGGTGATTTGGATCACGACGAGTACGACTCCTTCAACCCCGTTCTCTTGAACGCTTCCGCTCGCGATCTACAAGTGGTATGTAGATGCACTCTCCTTCCCCTCATTGCTGCTTTCTCCATAGATAGATCTTGGTCACACGTAGGAAAATTTTGAATTTCTGCTACGTTCCCCAACAGTGACGTCCGGGATCTCATCCGGAAATCTGAAAAACATTCGGTGACCACATACAAACTTCCTTTATAACCCTAGCGTCATCGAACCTTAAGTGTGTAGACCCTACGGGTTCGGGAACCATGCAGACATGACCGAGACAACTCTCCGGCCAATAACCAACAGCGGGATCTGGATACCCATGTTGGCTCCCACATGTTCCATGATGATCTCATCGGATGAACCACGATGTCGAGGATTCAATCAATCCCGTATTCAATTCCCTTTGTCTAACGGTATTGTACTTGCCCGAGATTCGATCGTCGGTATATCGATACCTTGTTCAATCTCGTTACCGGCAAGTCTCTTTACTCGTTCTGTATCACATCATCCCGTGATCAACCCCTTGGTCACATTGTGCACATTATGATGATGTCCTACCGAGTGGGCCCAGAGATACCTCTCCGTTTACACGGAGTGACAAATCCCAGTCTCGATTCGTGCCAACCCAACAGACACTTTCGGAGATACCTGTAGTGCACCTTTATAGCCACCCAGTTATGTTGTGATGTTTGGTACACCCAAAGCATTCCTACGGAATCCGGGAGTTGCGCAATCTCATGGTCTAAGGAAAAGGTACTTGACATTAGAAAAGCTTTAGCATACGAACTACACAATCTTTGTGCTAGGCTTAGGATTGGGTCTTGTCCATCACATCATTCTGCTAATGATGTGATCCCGTTATCAACGACATCCAATGTCCATGGTCAGGAAACTGTAACCATCTATTGATCAACGAGCTAGTCAACTAGAGGCTTACTAGGGACATGGTGTTGTCTATGTACCCACACATGTATCCGAGTTTCCTACCAATACAATTATAGCATGGATAATAAACGATTATCATGAACAAGGAAATATAATAATAACTAATGTATTATTGCCTCTAGGGCATATTTCCAACAGTCTCCCACTTGCACTAGAGTCAATAATCTAGTTCACATCGCCATGTAATTAACACTCACAGGTCACATCACCATGTGACCAACATCCAAAGAGTTTACTAGTGTCACTAAACTAGTTCACATCATCATGTGATTAAGACTCAATGAGTTCTGGGGTTTGATCATGTTTTGCTTGTAAGAGAGATTTAGTCAACGGGTCTGCAACATTCATATCCGTATGTACTTTGCAAATCTATAGGTCATATTGTAAATGGTGCTTCCAGGCTCCACTTGGAGCTATTCCAAATGGTTGCTCCACTATACGTATCCGGTTTGCTACTCAGATTTATTCGGATAGGTGTTAAAGCTTGCATCGACGTAAACCTTTACGCCGAACTCTTTATCAGCTCCATAATCGAGAAACATGTCCTTATTTACTCCAAGGACAATTTTGACCGCTGTCCAATGATCCATTCCTGAATCATTCTTGTACCCCTTGACTGACTCATGGCAAGGCACACTTCCGGTGCGGTACACAGCATAGCATACTATAGAGCCTACGTCTGAAGCATAGGGGACGACCTTCTTCCTTTCTCTCTCTTCTGCCGTGGTCGAGCTTTAACTCTTAACTTCATACCTTACAGCTCAGGCAAGAACTCCGTCTTTGACTGATCCATCTTGAACACCTTCAAGATCATGTCAAGGCATGTGCTCATTTGAAAGTACCATTAAGCGTTTTTGATCTAGCCTCATAGATCTTGATGCTCAATGTTCAAGTAGCTTAATCCAGGTTTTCTATTGAAAAACACCTTTCAAATAACCCTATATGCTTTCCAGAAATTCTACATCATTTCTGATCAACAATATGTCAACAACATATACTCATCAGAAATTCTATATTGCTCCCACTCACTTCTTTGGAAATACAAGTTTCTCATGAACTTTGTATAAACCCAAAATCTTTGATCATCTCATCAAAGCGCACATTCCAACTCCGAGATGCTTACTCCAGTCCTTTTAGCATCCTTAGGATCGACAAAAACTTTCTGATTGTATCACATACAACCTTTCCATACAAAGACTGGTAAGGAAACTCGTTTTGACATCCATCTGCCAGATTTCATAAATGCAGCTAATGCTAACATGAATCCGACGGACTTAAGCATCGCTACGGATGAGAAAATCTCATCGTAGTCAACCCTTGAACTTGTGAAAAACTATTCGCCACAAGTCGAGCTTCATAGACGGTGAAACTACCGTCCACGTCCGTCTTCTTCTTAAAGATCCATTTATCTCAATGGCTTGCCGATCATTGGGCCAGTCCACCAAAGTCCATGCTTTGTTCTGATACATGGATCCTATCTCGGATTTCATGGCTTCTAACCATTTATCGGAATTTGGGCCCACCATCGCTTCTCCATAGCTCGTAGGTTCATTGTTGTCTAGCAACATGACCTTCAAGACAGGATCACCGTACCACTCTGAAGCAGTATGCGTCCTTGTCGTCCTACGAGGTTCGGTAGTGACTTGATCTGAAGCTTCATGATCAATATCATAAGCTTCCACTTCAATTGGTGTAGGTGCCACGGGAACAACTTCCTGTGCCCTGCTACACACTGGTTGAAGTGATGGTTCAATAACCTCATCAAGTCTCCACTATCCTCCCACTCAATTCTCGAGACAAACCTTTCCTCGAGAAAGGACCCTATTCAAGAAACAATCCCTATTGCTTTCGGATCTGAATTAGGAGGTACGCCCAACTGTTTTGGGTGTCCTATGAAGATGCAGTTTATCCGCTTTGGGTTCGAGCTTATCAACATGAAACTTTTTCACATAAGCGTCGCAGCCCCAAACTTTTAAGGAACGACAACTTAGGTTTCTCCAAACGGTGTCGTCTCAACAGAATTACGTGGTACCCTATTAAAGTGAGTGCGGTTGTCTCTAATGCCTAACCCATGAATAATAGTGGTAATTCGATAAGAGACATCGTGGTATGCACCATATCCAATAGGGTGCAACTATGATGTTCGGACACACCATCACACTATGGTGTTCCAGGCGGTATTAATTGTGAAACAATTTCCACAATGTCTTAATTGCGTGCCAAAGCTTGTAACTCAGATACTCATCTCTATGATCATATCATAGACATTTTATCCTCTTGTCACAATGATCTTCAACTTCACTCTGAAATTACTTGAACCATTCAATAATTCATACTTGTGTTTCATCAAGTAACTATACTTAGTATCTACTCAAATCATCCGTGAAGTAAGAACATAACGATATCCACTGCGTGCCTTAGCACTTATTGGACTGCACACATCAAAATGTATTACTTCCAACAAGTTGCTATCTTGTTCCATCTTACTGAAAACGAGGCTTTTCAGTCATCTTGCCCATGTGGTATGATTTGCATATCTCAAGTGATTCAAAATCAAGTGAGTCCAAACGATCCATCTGCATGGAGTTTCTTCATGCGTATACACCAATAGACATGGTTCGCATGTCTCAAACTTTTCAAAAAATGAGTGAGTCTAAAGATCCATCAACATGGAGCTTCTTCATGCGTTTTATACCAATATGACTTACATGGCAGTGCCACAAGTAAGTGGTACTATCATTACTATCTTATATCTTTTGGCATGAAAATGTGTATCACTACGATCGAGATTCAATAAACCATTCCTTTAGGTGCAAGACCATTGAAGGTATTATTCAAAAAATTAGAGTAACCATTATTCTCCTTAAATGAATAACCGTATTGCGATAGACATAATCCAATCATGTCTATGCTCAACGCAAACACCAAACGACAATTATTCAGGTTTAATACTAATCTTGATGGTAGAGGGAGCGTGCGATGTTTGATCACATCAAACTTGGAAACAGTTCCGACACATATCGTCATCTCACCTTTAGCTAGTCTCCGTTTATTCCATAGCCTTTTATTTCGAGTTACTAACACTTAGCAACCGAACCGGTATCTTAATACCCTGGTGCTACTAGGAGTACTAGTAAAGTACACATTAACATAATGTATATCCAGTATACTTCTATCGACCTTGCCAGCCTTCTCATCTACCAAGTATCTAGGGTAATTCCGCTCTAGAGACTGTTCTCCTTACCATAGAAGCACTTAGTTTCGGGTTTGGGTTCAACCTTGGGTTTCTTCAATAGAGCAGCAACTGATTTGCCGTTTCATGAAGTATCCCTTCTTGCCCTTGCCCTTCTTGAAACTAGTGGTTTCACCAACCATCAACAATTGATGCTCCTTCTTGATTTCTACTTTCGCGGTATCAAAACATCGCGAATACCTCAAGGATCATCATCTCTGTCCCTGATATGTTATAGTTCATCACGAAGCTCTAGCAGCTTGGTGGCAATGACTTTGGAGAAACATCACTATCACATCTGGAAGATCAACTCCCACTCGATTCAAGTGATTGTTGCACTCAGACAATCTGAGCACAAGCTCAACGATTGAGCTTTTCTCCCTTAGTTTGCCGGCTAAGAAAATCGTCGGAGGTCTCATACCTCTTGACGTGGGCACGAGCCTGAAATCCCAATTTCAGCCCTCGAAACATCTCATATGTTCCGCGATGTTTCGAAAATGTCTTTGGTGCCTCAACTCTAAACCGTTTAACTGAACTATCATGTAGTTATCAAAAGTGTATGTCCGATGTTCGCAACATCCACAAACGACGTTTGGGGTTCAGCACACTGAGCGGTGCATTAAGGACATAAGCTTTCTATTGTCCGCATAATTGCTACTATCAACTTTCAACTATATTTTCTCTCGGAACATATCTAAACAGTGGAACTCAAGCGTGAGCTTACGACATAATTTGCAAAGATCTTTTGACTATGTTCAGGATAATTAAGTTCATCTTATGAACTCCCACTCAGATAGACATCCCTCTAGTCATCTAAGTGATTACATGATCCGAGTCAACTAGGTCGTGTCCGATCATCACGTGAGACGGACTAGTCATCATCGGTGAACATCTTCATGTTGATCGTATATACTATACGACTCATGCTCGACCTTTCGGTCTCTTGTGTTACGAGGCCATGTCTGTACATGCTAGGCTCGTCAAGTTAACCTAAGTGTTTCGCGTGTGTAAATTTGGCTTACACCCGTTGTATGTGAACGTAAGAATCTATCACACCCGATCATCACGTGGTGCTTCGAAACGACGAACTTTCGCAACGGTGCACAGTTAGGGGGAACACTTTCTTGAAATTTTAATGAGGGATCATCTTATTTACTACCGTCGTTCTAAGCAAATAAGATGCATAAACATGATAAACATCACATGCAATCAAATAGTGACATGATATGGCCAATATCATATTGCTCCTTTTGATCTCCATCTTCGGGGCTCCATGATCATCATCATCATCGGCATGACACCATGATCTCCATCATCATGATCTCCATCATCGTGTCTCCATGAAGTTGTCTCGCCAACTTATTACTTCTACTACTATGGCTACCGGTTAGCAATAAAGTAAAGTAATTACATGGCATTGTTATGACACGCAGGTCATACAATAAATAAAGACAACTCCTATGGCTCCTGCCGGTTGTCATACTCATCGACATGCAAGTCGTGATTCCTATTACAAGAACATGATCAATCTCATACATCACATATCATTCATCACATTGTTCTTGGCCATATCACATCACACAGCATACCCTGCAAAAACAAGTTAGACGTCCTCTAATTGTTGTTTGCATGTTTTACGTGGCTGCTATGGGTTTCTAGCAAGAACATTTCTTACCTACGCAAAACCACAACGTGATATGCCAATTGCTATTTACCCTTCATAAGGACCCTTTTCATCGAATCCGTTCCGACTAAAGTGGGAGAGACTGGCACCCGCAGCCACCTTATGCACCAAGTGCATGTCAGTCGGTGGAACCTGTCTCACATAAGAGTACGTGTAAGGTCGGTCCGGGATGCTTCATCCCACAATACCGTCGAAACAAGATTAGACTAGTAACGGTAAGCATATTTACAAGATCAATGACCACAACTACTTTGTGTTCTACTCGTGCAAAGAATCTACGCAATAGACCTAGCTCATGATGCCACTGTTGGGGAACGTAGCAGAAATTCAAAATTTTCCTACGAGTCACCAAGATCTATCTATGGAGAGACTAGCAACGAGGGGAAGAAGAGTGCATCTACATACCCTTGTAGATCGCTAAGCGGAAGCGTTCAAGAGTGTAGCGACCCGACCTCAGATGGTCAAGTGTCTGTGCTTCCGTGTCATCCCTGGATCGGTAATGCTGACACACATAGTACTCGAAGGATTTATAACAGAGTAGCAATCACACACTTATTACATCGAATGTCTCAAAAGAGAACTTATTACAATAATATGGCTTAAGGCCATCTAATGCGATAACAGCAGAAGGCTTAGAAGATAAAGTGAGTCCATCAACTCCAACGGCATAGCTGAGCTGCACGGCAACGACCTACGAACCTTACTCCTCGTCTGAAAAGTCTGCAACATAATACGTTGCAGCCCGAGAACGGGTCAGCACATGGAATATGCTGGCAATGTAACAGAAAAGAGCAATAACAGAATAATACTACCACTACATGCATATTTGGCTGGTGGAAAGCTCTATAGTTACATGTTTTGCGAAAAGCCATTTTTTCCCTACTAAAAAGGAATAAATTTTAATTTAACTATCATGGTGGTTGAAACATCATTTGAGAAGGTAACCCCAACTCAATGATCCCAATTAAAATAGTTAACAACCCAACAAGATTAATTAGAAGTGTTGAGATACATGCGAATACTCAAGTACTAGATACTCAGAATTGTCCATAACCGAGGACACGGCTAACCATGATTAGATTGTACACTCTGCAGAGGTTTGCGCACTTTTCCCCGCAAGACTCGATCGCCTCCGCTGCTTCCTCGCACTACATGATGTTTGAGAAACGGATGACTGAGACACAGTCTTTCAGAAACATTAACTCTCTACTCCGGTCACACCATACCAAACCTACAAACCCACTACCTGCTGAACCACCTCTTCAAGAGCTTCACGTAACTTACTCAACTATGCTAGAGCCCATAATAGCTTGCGGCTGCACACGGAAGTTTCTAGCATGAATAGACTTAGTTCCCTTTGAGCCTGGGTGGCGGTCCATAGGAGAATCACACGGTAACCCCAGGATTTCCAAAAATAAAACAGGCAATCACTGGATACCCCAGGTGCCTCAATCCACCCTGATGTGTATTAAAGTTGCCACCTTAAGTAAACCATTAATTTAACAATCTCACATCTGTCATGGAAATCACTCAAACCCAATCCACGTCTACGAGCACAGCATGGCAAAATAAGCAACGCGTAGAAGTAATTCCCAAGGGTTTGATAATAAACAGGGCAATAGGTTCTACCTCAGCAAGTACTTCCCAAAACCCACATATTAAAGGCATCCTAGTCATGCAATGTTTGAGGATTGAAACTAATGCATAAAAACTGATTATGAAAAGAGTATGATCAATATGTTACCTGCCTTGCTGACGATCCGTGAATCCTAGAGACTGGTACTAACACGCTTCGCACTCCGGGAACTCTATCGCAAGCAAACAATAACATACATAAGCAACAATCAAATATGCACAAGTAGAACTCCAAATAAAAGAGTTTGACCGGAGAGTTCAACTTAAGAACTCCAGTTTGAAAAAAGAATCAAATCAAACGGAGCAACGAAACTCAAACGGCAAAAGAAACAAGATCCGTTAACTAATCTGAACTAGAGTTAAATTTTACAGAGATAAAAACTTGTCTGAGTTGATTATTCGGAAAGAAGGTTTCGAGATGAAACTCTAGGCGCTTGAATCGCCTGATTCCGATAAACGAGCGAAAAGATAAACAGGTTCGAACCTCGTATCAGAAATCGCAATCAGAATAATCGCGGAATAAATCGGATAAAAGAAAAACGACGAACGGCTAAACGATTGAACGTTCGTTAGCAGAAACTAAACGATGAACACGTTCGCTAAAACGAACGAACGAGTGAACGCTCGCTAAGAAAATCAACCGAAGAATAAAACCGATCTATAAAAAAAATGAACCAGGGTTTTTCTCAAAAAAAACCGAAGGGGGTTTTATTCGGAAAAAAACCGGCGGCGGGGTGGCTACCTCCGGCGAGGTCGTCCGGTAGGGCGGGCGGCTCCGGCGGGGCTTGGCGAGGGGCGGCGGGGCTCGGCGAGACGGCGGCGGCGCGAAAGACGGCGGCGGCGGCTCGGGCAGGGCGCGGCGGCGGCTTGGGCGCTGCTCGGCGGCGGCGGTGGTGGCGGGTGGTGGCGGGGTGGTGGTGAGGGCGGCGGGGCGGGGGTATTTAAGGAGGGGGGCGGGGCGGCTCCGGCTTGGGGAAGGGGGCGCCCGGGGAGGAGTCCGGCTCGGACTCCCCTCGGCGTCCGTGCGGCGCACGGCGGCGCGCGCGGGGAGGCAGCGGCGAGGCGGGCCGTCCTGGCTGGGCCCTTGGCCCGGTCAGGCGCAGGTTTTTTTTTAAAAAAACATTATGCCGACTAGGAAAAAAATCCTAGAAAAATATAAATAAAAATCTATAAATTCCAAAACAAGTTTTCTCCGTCTAAATAAAATATTTAGAACAAGATGAACTTTTCTTGGCCCCTAAAATGCAATTTTTAAAACATGCAAATTTTTCTAGGGCAAATAAAATTCCCGAATAAACTCAAATAAAATCCAAATAATGATTTTAACATTTTTCCTCCGATATTTCAATTGTTTTGGAGAAGTCATATTATCTCCCCTCATTTATTATTTTAAAATGAAATATTCTTCCGAAGAGAAATAATTAAAAATCAAAATCCTCGTCTTCACTATTTGATAAAAAATTTCAAATATGAAAATTGGAAAATCCCCAACTCTCTCCGAAGCTCCTTGAGTTGCTTAGGATTTCGAGGATTGCAAACGAAAAGCAATAAAATATGATATGCATGGATGACCTGTGTATAACATGCCAAATTGGAAATTTGGGATGTTACAAACCTACCCCCCTTAAGATGAATCTCGCCCTCGAGATTCGGGTTGGCTAGAAAATAGGTGCGTGTGGTCCTTGCGAATATCCTCTTCTCGCTCCCAGGTGGCTTCCTCCTCAGTATGATGACTCCACTGAACTTTGCAAAACTTGATCACCTTGTTGCGAGTGATTCGACTATCAAACTCAAGAATCTTTACTGGCTTCTCCTCATAGGTAAGATTATTATCCAACTGAATCGCCTCCAAAGGTACTGTATCATTCAATGGTATATCGGCCATCTCAGCATGGCACTTCTTTAGCTGTGATACGTGAAACACATCGTGAACTCCTGACAACCCTTCAGGTAACTCCAGCTTGTAGGCAACTTCTCCCATCCGTCCCAAAATACGATACGGTCCTACAAATCTCAGGGCTAACTTTCCCTTAACTCCAAAACGTTTTACTCCCCTCAAAGCTGATACTCGTAAATAAGCTCTATCTCCAATTTCATATGTTACTTCCTTGCGATTTGAATCCGCATAACTCTTCTGTCTGGACTGAGCGATCTTTAGTCTGTCTCTGAACAGTTTAACCTTCTCTTCTGATTCCTTGATCAAATCTGGTCCAAACAATTGACGGTCTCCTACCTCATCCCACATCAATGGTGTTCTGCATCTGCGTCCATACAGAGCTTCGAACGGTGCCATCTTCAAACTGGCCTGGTAGCTGTTGTTATAAGAGAACTCCGCGTATGGTAAATTGTCATCCCAACTAGATCCATAATCTAGCGCACATGCTCTTAGCATGTCCTCCAGAATCTGATTGACTCTTTCTGTCTGTCCATCTGTCTGAGGGTGAAAAGCGGTACTGAATTCCAATCGGGTACCCAAAGTCTGGTGTAACTGATGCCAAAACTTTGAAGTAAACTGGGTTCCTCTATCTGATACGATGCTCCTCGGAACTCCATGTAAACATATGATCCTGGTCATATATATCTTGGCCAACTTTGCACTTGTATACGTTGTTTTCACCGGGATGAAGTGAGCTACTTTAGTTAATCGATCCACAACTACCCATATAGAATCATATCCTGCCTTGGTTCTGGGTAATCCGGTAATAAAGTCCATACGAAGTTTGTCCCACTTCCATTCGGGTATTGGCATAGGTTGTAACAGTCCTGCTGGTTTCTGATGATCTGCCTTCACTCTCTGACATACATCACATACGGCTACATACTCGGCAATATCCTTCTTCATACCAGTCCACCAAAAACGTTCCTTCAAGTCCAAATACATCTTGGTGTTTCCGGGATGAATCAAGTATGGTGAGTCATGGGCCTCCTCAAGTATCAATTTCCTGATCTCCGAATTGTTGGGCACATAAATCCGGTCCTCAAACCACAAGGTACCGTGCTCATCCTCGCGAAAACCTTTGGCTTTACCTTCGCCCATACTCTCTCTTATCTCAACAATCTCTTTGTCCTCCTTCCGAGCTTCTCGAATCTTGTCCAACAATGTCGACTGAACCTCCATTGCTGCAAGAAAGCCTTTTGGAACAATCTCCAACCGAAGTTCCATGATCTCTGCAGCTAACCCTTTTGGCATTCCTTTGCTCACAGGAACATTAGCATAACTTTTCCGGCTCAAAGCGTCTGCTACGACGTTGGCTTTTCCTGGATGATAGTGTAGCTTCATATCATAATCCTTTATAAGTTCCAACCATCTCCTCTGTCTGAGGTTCAACTCCTTCTGGGTGAAAATGTACTTCAAGCTCTTATGATCCGTGTACACATCACAATGGTTTCCAATAAGATAATGTCTCCAGGTCTTCAGCGCATGCACTACGGCTGCTAACTCCAGATCATGTGTGGCATAGTTCAACTTGTGTGGCTTCAGTTGTCGTGATGCATACGAAACAACTTTTCCTTCCTGCATAAGCACACATCCAAGTCCCAAGCGAGAGGCGTCACAATACACTTGAAACTCCTTACGTATATATGGCAAGGTCAGCACTGGGGCTGTAGTCAATCGTTCCTTCAGCTCTTGAAAACTTGTCTCACAATCCTCCATCCATTTGAACTTAGTATCCTTCTTTAACAATTCAGTCATTGGTTTAGCAATCTTGGAAAAATTCTCAATGAATCTCCGATAATATCCTGTGAGTCCAAGGAAACTGCGGATCTCGCCAACTGAAGTGGGTGCCAACCATTCAGTGACCGACTGAACCTTACTGGGATCCACTGCTCTACCCTCTCCTGATATAATATGCCCAAGAAATCCAACTTCTTTCAACCAAAACTCACACTTGCTGAATTTGGCGTATAACTGGTGTTCCCTGAGTTTCTCGAGAACCAAACGCAAGTGTTCCGCATGCTCCTCTTCATTCTTCGAGTATATCATAATATCAACAATAAATACCACAACAAACTTGTCCAAATACTCCATGAACACCTTGTTCATCATACTCATGAAATAGGCAGGGGCGTTAGTCAGTCCAAATGACATGACCGTGTACTCATATAATCCATACCGTGTGGTAAACACTGTCTTTGGTATATCCTTCTCTCGGATCTTCAACTGATGGTATCCTGATCGTAGATCAATCTTTGAAAACACCTTAGCTCCCTGTAACTGATCAAACAGATTATTAATCATCGGTAAGGGATACTTGTTCTTTATCGTTACTTCATTCAGAGCTCGGTAATCAACGACCATCCTTAGGGATTTATCCTTCTTCTCCACCAAAAGTACTGGGGCTCCCCAAGGTGATGAACTTCTACGAATGTAACCTTTCTCCAACAACTCTTTGATCTCCTTCTTAATTTCCTCCAGGTCATTTGCTGGCATCCGATAGGGTCTCTTGGATATCGGCCCTGTACCTGGCAATAGCTCTATCAAAAACTCGATGTCTCTATCCGGTGGCATACCTGGTAACTCTTCGGGGAAAACATCCGGAAAATCCTTTACTACAGGTACTTCCTCCTGTACAACTCCCGTGAGGGCGTTTACTTGGCTCCTCCTAGGCGCATGCCTAGATACATACTTAATCCTTTTTCCCTCCGGGGTGGTAAGGTAAATTGACTTACTAGCACAGTCAATACTTCCTCCATACTTCGACATCCAGTCCATTCCTAATATCACATCCAATCCTTGCGACTCCAAGATAATTAGGTCAGATGGAAATACATGTGTGCCAATGATTAGGGGTATCTGGGTGCACCAACTGCTAGCCATGTACTCTGCTCCAGGCGAGCTCACTAAAAGGGGTGTCCTAAGGGTTTGGGTTGGTAACTTGAACTTTTCAACAAATCCCCTTGATATGTATGAATGCGATGCACCAG
Organism: Triticum aestivum; assembly: GCF_018294505.1. Taxonomy (NCBI): domain Eukaryota; kingdom Viridiplantae; phylum Streptophyta; class Magnoliopsida; order Poales; family Poaceae; genus Triticum; species Triticum aestivum. The sequence goes on along the minus strand of NC_057807.1, from coordinate 536,554,361 downwards.
TATCGAAAAGAACAATTGCGGTAAATGACTGAACCAAAAACTTACCTATTACCGCGTCCGGCTGCTCTTCAACTTCCTCCTCGTTAATGTGGTTCACTTGTCCTTTGTTGAATGGATTGGGCTTCTTCCCAGCGCTCCCATTTCCGTTTCCATTCTTTCCTTCAGAGAAGTCATTGGCATAGTGCCCGTCTTCCCGCACTTGTAGCAAACAACTTGACTTAAGTCCCTCTTTGCGGGTGTAGATGGGTTAGAGCGATTCTGATTATTGTTGGCTCCATTCCCATTCCCGTTCTTCGCACCATTATGGTTATGCGATCCTCCTCCAGCATGGTTATGACCTCCATGGTTACGAACAAGTCCTCCCTAGTTCGGGGTTAAACGAGGCTTCTGGTGAGCTCCTGAGTTGTATTTCCCTTGTCCATACTTCCTCTTACGATTCAAAATCTGCTGCTGCTTTCCTTCAATCATTAGGGCCTTATCTACCAACTCCTGGTAGTTGTTGAAGGTTGCTACCATCAACTGCATACTCATCTCATCATTCAGCCCTTCCATAAACTTCTCCTGCTTCGCGGCATCTGTGGCCACATCATCAGGGACATAATGTGATAACTTGCTAAACTCATCCACGTACTGGCCAATAGTACGGTTCCCCTGGCGTAGATTGCGAAACTCACGCTTCTTCATCTGCATAGCTCCAGTCGAGAAATGGGCAGTACGAAAAGCCTGCTGAAACTGAGCCCATGTGACAGTGTCGATAGGATAGGTGGCTGTGAAATTCTCCCACCATGCTGCTTCAGGTCCATCCAGTTAGTGTGCGGAAAAACACACCTTCTCAGCATCTGTGCATCCTGCGATGGTTAACTCCCTTCCAATACGACGTAGCCAATCATCTGCAACTATTGGCTCGATGCTACTGGAGAACACCGGCGGCTGTAACCTTAAGAAACGGGTGAGGTTATCCACTGGCGGCGGGTTGTTGTTGGCATTGTTGTTATTGGCATTGTTGTTGTTGGCATTGCCCTGGTTCTGAACTAGCAATTGCATCAAGGCATTCTGCTGCTGGATCAACTGCGTGATCTCCGGTGGGAAAACAAAATCGGGGTCTCTTCTCGGAGGCATCTGATGGGTTTAGATGGAAGAGATTAGAATAGAAAAAGATCTAGGGGAGAAACACTACCCATATGTATATGAGGCAAACACAAGCATTCATTCAATCAATCAAGCAAGGGCATACAAAACGGTCTAGGACTATCGCAAAAGTGCTCACTACTACTAGTTACATGGGGGAATACTATTATTATATGGTGGTCATCTAGAAATTTTGATCGGTGGAAGACTCCATGATGTCTGCTCCAGCTTCATCTTCGTAGTCATCATCACTTGAATCTGAATCAGTGTCGTCGATGATGATGTAGTTGTTCGGACAAATGGGGTCTCCGTCATCTTCTCTCGGAACTGGACCTCCCATGAAAATTCCGATCTTCTCGACTAGGTCGTCATTCTTCTCCAATAGGGTCTTGATTTCCTCCTCATATCCATCGCGTGTGAACTTAAGTTCTTCCTCCAGCTCGATGATCCTAGTTTTCGCCTTCTTCAACTCAATCATGTCTGCGCACATCTGGTTCTCCTGTCGTCGAATGTGCTGGTTTTGCTCCTGGATAAAGGCCGCGACAGATCTATCCTTCGTAGTGCTAATCATCTCCCATTGTTCATCTCGGCGCCCACATATTTGATAGGTGGTGTCCTCAAGGTCCTTGTTGTAGATTTCTCCAATGCGTCCCATGGTAATATGAGCTGCCATACTCTTGCCAAGGCTCCAAGTGGGTGCTTTGAAAGAAAACTCTATGGGTTTAGAATTTGGCGAGAACGTTCTTCCTGGAACTCGTACTTGAATCATCCAGCGCTCTTCTTCTGGTAGAGTGGCGTTGTACGTCCCGGTGAAGCTTGGTATTCCAATATTCAAGTACCTAGTGACTTCCTTCAAGTGGCGTCCAAAATGTGAGTCTTCATCTGGTTGTGCAAACTTGTTCTTCATCTCCTTCATCCTAAAGAGTGGAAAAAGAAGAGGAGTCAGAAATGAGAAGAGAAGAGTGACCTATGGTTTATCTTAGTGGTCGTGTCCTACACTCAGCGTGTGCTCTGATACCATCTTGTAGCGACCCGACCTCAGATGGTCAAGTCTCTGTGCTTCCGTGTCATCCCTGGATCGATAATGCTGACACACACAATACTCGAAGGATTTATAATAGAGTAGCAATCACACACTTATTACATCGAATGTCTCAAAAGAGAACTTATTACAATAATATGGCTTAAGGCCATCTAATGCGATAACAGCGGAAGGCTTGGAAGATAAAGTGAGTCCATCAACTCCAACGGCATAGCTGAGCTGCACGGCAACGACCTACGAACCTTACTCCTCGTCTGAAAAGTCTGCAACATAATACGTTGCAGCCCGAGAACGGGTCAGCACATGGAATATGCTGGCAATGTAACACAAAAGAGCAATAACAGAATAATACTACCACTACATGCATATTTGGCTGGTGGAAAGCTCTATGGTTACATGTTTTGCGAAAAGCCAAATTTTCCCTACTACAAAGGAATAAATTTTAATTTAACTATCATGGTGGTTCAAACATCATTTGAGAAGGTAACCCCAACTCAATGATCCCAATTAAAATAGTTAACAACCCAGCAAGATTAATTAGAAGTGTTGAGATACATGCGAATACTCAAGTACTAGATACTCAGAATTGTCCATAACCGGGGACACGGCTAACCATGATTAGATTGTACACTCTGCAGAGGTTTGCGCACTTTTCCCCACAAGACTCGATCGCCTCTGCTGATTCCTCGCACTACATGATGTTTGAGAAACGGATGACCGAGACACAGTCTTTCAGAAACATTAACTCTCTACTCCGGGCAGACCATACCAAACCTACAAACCCACTACCTGCTGATCCACCTCTTCAAGAGCTTCACGTAACTTACTCAACTATGCTAGAGCCCATAATAGCTTGCGGCTGCACACGGAAGTTTCTAGCATGAATAGACTCAGTTCCCTTTGAGCCTGCGTGGCGGTCCATAGGAGAATCACACGGTAACCCCAGGATTTCCAAAAATAAAACAGGCAATCACTGGATACACCAGGTGCCTCAATCCACCCAGATGCGTATTAAAGTTGCCACCTTAAGTAAACCATTAATTTAACAATCTCACATCTGTCATGGAAATCACTCAAACCCAATCCATGTCTACGAGCATAGCATGGCAAAATAAGCAACGCGTAGAAGTAACTCCCAAGGGTTTGATAATAAACAGGGCAATAGGTTCTACCTCAGCAACTACTTCCCAAAACCCACATATTAAAGGCATCCTAGTCATGCAATGTTTGAGGATTGAAACTAATGCATAAAAACTGGGTATGAAAAGAGTATGATCAATATGTTACTTGCCTTGCTGACGATCCGTGAATCCTAGAGACTCGTAGTCACACGCTTCGCACTCCGGGAATTCTATCGCAAGCAAACAATAACATACATAAGCAAAAATCAAAGATGCACAAGTAGAACTCCAAATAAAAGAGTTTCACCAGAGAGTTCAACTTAAGAACTCCAGTTTGCAAAAAGAATCAAATCAAACGGAGCAACGAAACTCAAACGGCAAAAGAAACAAGATCCGTTAACTAATCTGAACTAGAGTCAAATTTTACAGAGAGAAAAACTTGTTTGAGTTGATTATTCTGAAAGAAGGTTTCGAGATGAAACTCCAGGCGCTTGAATCGCCTGATTCCGATAAACGAGCGAAAAGATAAACAGGTTCGAACCTCGGATCAGAAATCGCGATCAGAATAATCGCGGAATAAATTCGATAAAAGAAAAACGACGAATGGCTAAACAATCGAACGTTCGTTTGGAGAAACCAAACGATGAACACATTCGTTAAAACGAACGAACGAGCGAACGCTCGCTAAGAAAATCAATCGAAGAATAAAACCGATCTATAAAAAAACGAACCAGGGTTTTTCTCAAAAAAACCGAAGGGGGTTTTATTCGGAAAAAAAACCGGCGGCGGGGTGGCTACCTCCGGCGAGGTCGTCCGGCAGGGCGGGCGGCTCCGGCGGGGCTCGGCGAGGGGCAGCGGGGCTCGGCGAGTCGGCGGCGGCGGTGGCGGCGCGGAAGACGGCGGCGGCGGCTCGGGCGATGGTCGGCGGCGGCGGTGGTGGCGGGGTGGTGGTGAGGGCGGCGGGGCGGGGGTATTTAAGGAGGAGGGGGGCTCCGGCTTGGGGAAGGGGGCGCCCGGGGAGGAGTCCGGCTCGGACTCCCCTCGGCGTCCGTGTGACGCACGGCGGCGCGCGCGGGGAGGCGGCGGCGAGGCGGGCCGGCCTGGCTGGGCCCTTGGCCCGGTCGGGGACGGTGAAGGCAGAGCATCAGAAACCAGCAGGACTGTTACAGCCTGTGCCAGGCACCGCGAGAGAGGAGGAGCACTTGGGAGAGGGGGATGGCTGCGCCAGGGGCAAGGGTGAAGCTCCCATGTGCCTCCCCACTATATATAGGGGTCGAGTGGGCTGGTTTCTTGCCCTCCAAGTCCATTGGGGCGTTGGCAAAGGTGGGAGGAAAGAAATCACATCATTTCCTTCCCCACCGATTGTTATCCCCCCTTTTTAGGGATCTTGATCTTATCCTTTCGGGATATGATCTTATTCCTTCTAAGGGGGGATCTTGGTGCGCCTTGACCAGGGGTGTGGGGCCTTGCCCCCACTACCCACGTTCATGTGGGCCCCCCATGCAGGTGGGCCCCACTCCGGAACCTTCTAGAACCTTCCCGGTACAATACCGAAAAATCCCGAACATTTTCCGGTGGCCAAAATAGGACTTCCCATATATAAATCTTTACCTCCGGACCATTCCGGAACTCCTCGTGACGTCCGGGATCTCATCTGGTACTCCGAACAACATTCGGTAACCACATACAAACTTCCTTTATAACCCTAGCGTCATCGAACCTTAAGTGTGTAGACCCTACGGGTTCGGGAACCATGCAGACATGACCGAGACAACTCTCCGGCCAATAACCAACAGAGGGATCTGGATACCCATGTTGGCTCCCACATGTTCCACGATGATCTCATCGGATGAACCACGATGTCGAGGATTCAATCAATCCCGTATTCAATTCCCTTTGTCTATTTGTATTGTACTTGCCCGAGATTCGATCGTCGGTGTACCGATACCTTGTTCAATCTCGTTACCGGCAAGTCTCTTTACTCATTCCGTAACACATCATCCCGTGATCAACCCCTTGGTCACATTGTGCACATTATGATGATGTCCTACCGAGTGGGCCCAGAGATACCTCTCCGTTTACACGGAGTGACAAATCCCAGTCTCGATTCGTGCCAACCCAACAGACACTTTCGGAGATACCTTTAGTGCACCTTTATAGCCACCCAGTTACGTTGTGACGTTTGGTACACCCGAAGCATTCCTACGGTATCCGAGAGTTGCACAATCTCATGGTATAAGGAAAAGATACTTGACATTAGAAAAGCTTTAGCATACGAACTACACGATCTTTGTGCTAGGCTTAGGATTGGGTCTTGTCCACCACATCATTCTGGTAATGATGTGATCCCGTTATCAACGACATCCAATGTCCATGGTCAGGAAACTGTAACCATCTATTGATCAACGAGCTAGTCAACTAGAGGCTTACTAGGGACATGGTGTTGTCTATGTACCCACACATGTATCCGAGTTTCCTATCAATACAATTATAGCATGGATAATAAACGATTATCATGAACAAGGAAATATAATAATAACTAATTTATTATTGCCTCTAGGGCATATTTCCAACAGTTATTAGTAGCTGCAGTTTGCAAAAGGAAAGTACTAGTTGTCATGATACTTAACCGACATGTAGTGAGCAAATCTGGATGAATAATTTACTTGGTAGTGTATGTTGTTCTCCCGTTCTCAGAATGAAAAAAAATATTTACCTAATTATAGAATCATGCAAATAAAATGTGGGTGTGACATTAATTCTTAAGAGTCAAGGCAAGCACCATTACCTAATTTGAAGACCGGAGAGCACGTAATCATTGCAACTTCGGGGTCAAAGATGGAGAAGTATGGATTCTCAAGGGAAAAAATACTAGGGCCAAGCTAAACATGTTACACTATTATATTAGCAAGTTTCATGACCACTTTCAGGAGCCATAAAAAATTTATAAAGTAGACTTCAGTAGTATGATTATTTGGAGAGATACCAAACAACATAAACGCACATACATACCCACACAACATCAACAAAAATTGGTGCCATGGAGCTTCAAGATTTACAAAAGTAACCACGTTTCACCTTCTTGTCATTGGGCACAAATGGCGTAAACTATGCATGCTGATCTCTGGTGGGCTGGTGTAGAAGTACAACCGCCCAACCTTCCGGATAGAGATTTTGAAGTGTCATTGAGTAACCAAAATTAAGCATATGCGTCCACTTTTTTCATTCACCATACACGCTCCTTCCGTTCCTACAAAAGGTGACATTTTAGACGGCACTGTACGGTCTCTTACGGTCTCTAACTTACATCTTTGACCATTATTTTTGTAGTCCTATGTTGGTAGAAAATTATAAATTTGGATAATAAAAATCAGATGGTACTGTTCTAACATTAGCAGGTTTTATTTTGTATGTATATATTACTAGTAAAAAGATTTTAAATGGTCATGTGCTTACAAACGGAGGTAGTAATTTAATGAATTGCAGTACATATTACTGTTTTATATTAATGAAAAATACGGTAGATTCTATGGTTTGAGGTTACAAAGAAAAACAAACGGAGGTAGTAATTTGTGATTCACTCAAATTACTCAAAAATCTATTTTTATAGTAAAGTTTTTCACAAACTAGTGATTCACATAAATTTAAAAGAATTCAATTTAAACTATTGAAATTTGAAAACTAATGGCACTAACAGCAAGTTTATAATTTTTGTGACCTAAAAGCAAAAAGAATCACTGAAAAATGTAAGTAGAAACAAAAAAAAATAGAGCAAAAAAGAAATCAAAAAATAGGAAAAAATGCCGCCTACTGGGGCACCACGGCCTGAATACGACTAGAAACCCAGCTAGTTGGGCCAGGATGCAGGCCCGCAGTAGACCCGGTAGGCCCACATGCCGAGGAGTGTGTGATTAGGCCTGTAAGCCTGCAATTGAGAGGAGCTCGAGGGAGTTGGCACAACAGCGCTTATAAACAACTCTCGAGCCCTCTCAGCTAGCGAGGTGGGACTAAACTTTTGGCCCCGGGTAGCACCACCCTTTGGTCCCGGTTGGTGGCACAAACCGGGGCCAATACCCTCCTTTGGTCCCGGTTCGTGCCACCAACCGGGACTAGTAACCACCTTTGGTCTCTATTGGTGGCACGAACCGGGACCAAAGGTCTCTACTTCCCGCCCTTTGGACTGCTGAAAACTGACGTTTGGTCCCGGTTGGTGGCACGAACCGGGACTAAAGGGATGTATTGGTCCCGGTTTGTGCCACCAACCGGGACCAAAGGTTGTGGTATATAAGCCACACTTAGAAATTTTTCTCCAAATCTCCCATTCTCTCCCGCGACGGCCGAACCATAGCACGACGCCGCCAAGCTTCTGCGCCAGCGCCTCGCCGTCGCGAGCCCTGTCTCGATGCCACACCCTGCCCCGACCTCGCCACGCCCTGCCCCGACCTCGCTGTCGCCGAGCCCTGCCCCGACACGATCCCCGCTCCCTTGCAACACTGTGAGCCGCTCCTCGTTGTTCCCCTCCTCTCCTCCTTCCCCCCTATGCCCCAACGCCACCACCCGCCTTGACGCCAGCCATGGCGCCCAAGAAGAGGCCGTCTACAGGAGCTTTTTGCCGTGCTTAAGAGTGATGGGAGGAGACTGTCAGCAAGCTCTGCAAGGGAGATTCAGAGAAAAAGGGCGGACATAGAGGAGATCTGCGTTAGGTTTCCTAGCTTGCAGATGTGCATCACGCTAGGGGCCTCATCGCCGTGGCTACATATGTTGAGAAGAAGATGATGTTCCCCGGCGGCGGTGGAATTCCTCCTGTCGCTATTTTACTTTGGCCTATGAATGAAGAGGAAAACTCACCAGATCTCTGTCAGCGTGCTAGGTGATATGAGTACAGCTCCCGCCGTCACGCCCCTCCAGCTCGAGTGGAAGGTTTCATCGGCATCATGGTCGCTGTACCAACTGCAGTGAAGCAGGTGATTGTCCACTCTGACAGCGAGGGAGAGAGCAGTAAAGATGATGATGATGATGATGATGATGAGGAGGAGGAGGAGGAAGAGTCCAGCGAGGGGGAGGAGGAGCCAAGTGCGGAAGTGGTGGTGGAGGTGGAGGACGACAACCAGTAGGAGCAGCTGGTGGTGGAGGTGGAGGACGACAACGAGGGGGAGGTGGTGCAGCAGCTGCAGCTGCCTGCCTACGACGACCTGTACATGGTGGTGCCAGGGATCCTGCAGCTCGGCGACACGAGCATGCCAATCGAGGCGGAGACCTACATCCGCGTCAGCATTCGCCACTCTGACCGCGTCAAGAAGATGAAGGAGATGCAGAAATGAAGAAATGCAGTGAGTGTCAATTAGTTAAGTGTCAATGTTGAAGTTCAGTATACTTTTGCAGTTAGTGTTTACATTAAGTTATGTACTGAAGAACTGCATGTGATGTGCTGAAGCAAAAAATGCTTGCCTTTTGAAGTCAATGTTAAGTTAAGTCAGATCGTTGCCTCTTACTGTTTAAGTTATGTTTAAGCAATGTTGAACCTGTTATGTACTGAAGCTGTACAAGCAATGTCAAGTTGTTATGTACTGGCAGTGAAGTTGGTATACAATGAGATGTTTAAGCAGAAATGTTTTCCTCTCTGTTGCATTCCACAAAATTATAGTAGCAGAAATGTAGCAGTGTAGTTTACAATCTGAAATTGTGCCTCAAAAGTAGATGTCATGTTGTGCCCCAATATTACAACTAGGCATAGCAGAATGTTTTAATCAAATGGATGGCCCTTTCTTAGCATTTAGTGCCTCCTTGTATGCAGCAAGGTTGAACACACAATGTTGTGTAAGTCTAGGTTGAGAGCTTGGCTTTGAGCTGGGTTGATAGCTTGGCTATGAGATGTGTTGAGATTTAGGCTCATTGATAGCACTAATGGCATGGCAGCAGGGTAAACCTGATAGCTGCCAATACCTACATGAGCAAGTCCAGAGCTGCAAGTTAACAGTAAATTTGAATTTCTCATGCTCTTGCACTTCAAATCCATCTTTCCCATTCCACATCACTTGACAGAAACCTGATCTTATGTTCTTCTTTAGTTTTTTGAAAATTTGGGGACATATAGTTCCTTTCCAGTTAACTGACTTCCCTCTATTTTCTTATACCCTCACCATAATTTTGCACCTGATCCACTTAAGCATGGAGACAGTAGCAAGGTACCTAGCTAATAGGATGTAGTTGTTGAAAGATTCACACATGTTGTTATCAACTGAATCACAATTGGACCCCAGCTTCATGTAGGCCCTACTCCAAAGATTTACACTATGTTCATCATATCTTTGGCACCCTCAACAGTAAATTGTGCTAGCCTTGCCCTGTTGTAGTTGAAAATCACTCTGTTTGGTGATTTTTGCACATCTCCAAAACCTTTTCTGAAGATCATGGTCTATGTTATTTGCATATCATAATTTTCTTTCTCCACAACATCCCAAGAAATAGGATACATCTGGTTATTTGCATCTCTCCCTATAGCACACAACATCTGTGAAAGGATCGATATGGTTGACAAGAGGGGGGGTGCATAGGCACCTAACAATATTTCGCTTTTCTTGACCAAATTAAACTTAGCATCAAAGTAGGTTGTCTAGATGTGCAACTAGGTGAACAACCTATTTGATGCAATAACAACAAGTACACAAGCAATCTAGGGAGACAACACAATATAAACTTGCACAAGTAAAGGTAAGAAATAACCAATAGTGGAGCCGGTGGAGACGAGGATGTGTTACAGAAGTTCATACCCTTTGAAGTACGTCTCTGTTGGAGCGGTGTGGAGACACAATGCTCCCCAAGAAGCCACTAAGGACACTGTATTCTCCTCACGCCCTCACACAATGCGAGATGCCGTGATTCCACTATTGGTGCCCTTGAAGGAGGTGACCGAACCTTTACAAACAAGGTTGGGCCTATCTCCACAACTTAGTTGGAGGCTCCCAACGAAACCACTGAGCTTCACCACAATGGAATGTGGCTCCAAGGTGACCTCAACCGTCAAGAGTTAAAAACACCCAAGAGTAACAAGATCCGCAAGGGATTAGTGGGGGGAATCAAATTTCTCTTGGTGGAAGTGTAGATCGGGGCCTTCGCAACCAATCCCTAGAAAATGAACAAGTTCGATTGACTAGGGGGGGATCGGGAAAAAATGGAGCTTTGAGCAACAATGGAGCTTGGGGAGGTAAGAGATGGTCAACTTGGAGAAGAAGACCCCTTTATATAGTGGGGGAAAAGATCCAACAGTTACCCACTTATTCAGCCCGCGACATGCGGTACTACCACACAGGCTCGCGGTACTACTGCAGGAGCTCACGGTACTACCGCTAGGCCGTGCGGTACTACCGCTCGCGTGGCAGAGACTAGACGAAGGACCTGATGTGTATAGCAACAAGCGGTAGAACCGCCGAAGCGGTACTACTGTGCGCTCTTGCGGTACTACCACAAGGTAGGGTTCAACTGTGCTGGGAAGGAACGAACTAATAAAACTACATCCGTGGCCATTTCCGCGGAGGTCCGATCAGTGCGAAAATCCAACACAGTACTACCGTTCCCAGGGAGGAGTACTACCGCGTAGTGCGCGGAAGTAAAATTTTACCTCCGCTCCTACTTTCGTGTATGCCAGTGTTCTAGGCTAGATGCCATGCTACTACCGCTTGGGAGGAGCGGTACTACCGCATGACGTGGTACTACCGCTTACCTTGGTGGTACTACCTTGGACAGCTGCGGTACTACTGTTCGCTTGAGCAGTACTACCGCACGCCACAGAACTATAGCACTTTGGAGGCCTTCATCTTCGCATACACAAGGGTAAATGACCAGTGCTCCAATGAAGCAAAGGAAAGGTGGTTCAAAGGAACTGGTGTGTACGTGTTGATTCCACCCTAACCTCTTTGAAGCGGAGCCCCTCTTAATAGTGCAGCTTTCCTACGACTCAAATCTACCGAAAAGAAACGCCGAAAACTGCCATCTTCGAAAGGCTCCGAGGGGCACCGAATCGTCTTGTGCCTAGACATGAGATCTATGAAATGCTCAATGCACATGATTAGTCCGCAAATGCATTGTCATCAATCACCAAAACCACATAGGTAGAAATATGCCCTTACAATATCCCCCTTTTTGGTGGATTGATGACAATACATGATTTGCACAAGGATATAAAATGAACATAAGCAAACCCAATATCTATAAAATATAGACAGGCTCCTTGTCGGTGTCAAAACCGGCGGATCTCGGGTAGGGGGTCCCGAACTGTGCGTCTAGGCGGATGGTAACAGGAGACGAGGGACACGATGTTTTACCCAGGTTCGGGCCCTCTTGATGGAGGTAAAACCCTACGTCCTGCTTGATTGATATTGATATTGTGGATGTTTACAAGAGTGGATCTACCACGAGATCAAGGAGGCTAAACCCTAGAAGCTAGCCTATGGTATGATTGTAAGGGTTGATGTAATGTATGTCCTACGGACTAAAACCATCCGGTTTATATAGACACCGGAGAGGGCTAGGGTAACATAGAGTCGGTTACAATGGTAGGAGATCTACATATCTGTATCGCCAAGCTTGCCTTCCACGCCAAGGAAAGTCCCTTGTATCTTCATAGTCTTGGAGTCCGGTCGATGATGACAGTCCGGCCGATGATAGTTCGGCCGATGGTGGTAATTCGGCTATCCGGACACCCCCTAGTCCAGGACTCCCTCAGTAGCCCCCGAACCAGTCTTCAATGACGATAACTCCAGCATGTGTGTAGTCTTCGGCGTTGCAAGGCGGGTTCTCCTTCAAATTCCATGTACCTGCCGAACAGTGTCCGGCTTCCACATCAATGTTGTGCTTCTTGGCTTCCACGCCCAATAATGGCCTTCTTCCACGCGTCGCACGAATGCGAAAAGCCAGGGTCTCTTTTATCTTTTACCCCCTAGTTGTGCGAATAATCTGCCTATAAGAGAGGCAAGAATCCAGATCCAAGTCACACCATCTTCCTCCTGCGAATACTCATCGGAGCGCTTTCGACCAAGAATCCATTCCAACATGGACCGTCAACGCGGCTCCTCTTCTCGCGCCCCCGGCCCTCTGCCAGGAGATTGGAGGAGATGCTCTGTTCCGCACAACGAGCTGGTGAAGCTCCAAACGGGGGGATATCTCCCTCCGGCCTTCAGGGTTCTGGTTCGAGCCGGACTGGCCACCTACAAAGGTGGGAAACAGGCGGAGGCTACCCCAAGTCCCAACAAAGGGGAGCGGGTATGCTTCATCCCCTATCTGATAAGGGGACTCGGATTTCCTGTACATCCGTTCCTCCGCGGGCTCCTGGAGTTCTACGGACTCCAGCTTCATCACCTCACACCCGCCTCGATCCTTCATATTGCGGGTTACGTAGCTCTTTGCGAGCTATTCCTGGGCGTCGAGCCCCATTTCGCGCTGTGGAAGAGGTTTTTCTGCCTGGTACCCCGCTCTCACGAGGGGTCCATATATCAAGTGGGCGGCGCCGAGATATGGAGCATTGCCGGGACCGGATATCCATCCGGAACCCCTAAGAAGGCGTCCGAAGACTGGCCTTTGGAATGGTTTTATATAGAAGACGCGCCGCTGCCGGACCCTGTTCGGATCGGCCTCCCAGAGTTCAGCAATGCTCCTCTGAAGACACGCCTTAGTTGGCGTCCGCGGAGCCCCCAACTGGAGGAAGACAAGAGCGTCCATTATTTGATGGGCCGGATAAGGTTACTGGCCCATTCTGGGTTGACCATGATTGGAGTCATGGCAACATGCATTATGAGGGGGGTGCAGCCACTACAATACAGGGGCCACCCCATGTGGGATTTCAACGGGGAGGACGACGCCACCCGTCACGGCCGAAAAGGGCCGGATTCGGCCGAAGACCTGGTGAAGATCCCGTTCGGCCTGTATAAGGGGGAGAAGGAGGATTTCCTTCGGACGAACCCGTTAAATGGGTTCTCGATGCATAATCCCTGGCCTTGGGTAAGCGAACACTCTGCGTGTCCAACCCATGCCTTCGAAATATAAGTTTCTTATATTGTGTTCTTCTTTCGACGCAGGAGCTGCATCGGATGGTGGAGGACATGCTAAGTCCAGCTCCGCAACCCGAGGATCCAGAGAGATCCCGGGATCCGGCCTCCGAAGAGGATCCAGACATAGGAGTGGAGCTAATCGACGGGGTGTTCCATCAGCTTAGCATGGATAATGCTTTAGTTGCCATTACGGCCGACTATCCCGGGCTATATCCGGCTTCCCAGGTGATTGTGACCGAAGTCCTGACACCGTTATTCCTTCCTTGCTTATTTCTGACCACCGCATATGATGACGCTGTGCAGGAGGCACCTCTAGGGCGGGAAGCCGAGCCCGCGGCGTCTGACCATCAAAGGCCAGTCCGGGCCAGTAGGCGGAAGAGGAGCGCGGCGCGGACTGAAACATCGCCGCAAAGGTATAGCTCACAATCCATTATTCGGAGCAACGTTCCTAGGAAGCATTTGAGTGCTCATGACTCTTGTAGGAGAAAAAGCGCCCACCGGAGTGTGGGCGTAGAGGTTGCCAATCCGACCTCTACCAGCCAAGCTCCAGCGCTTGGTCCGGATGGGGAGGCGAGCGCAAGGCGCGAGCCAGATACTCCTCCAACGGAGGATGCCGACAGACTGTCCGCCACCAAATCTGAGGTGGAGAGCGCCATGAACCACAGGCGCCGCCGGACAGTTTTTCGTGACGCGTGCTTCTCCCCCGAGGCATTGGATGCCTTTAACGCAGGAGACGCGCACCTCCGTGCCGCTCAAGATGGTTTGACCAGAGCCACGGAGCAGTATGTAAAAGACATACGGGTAAGAGAATTTAATAGTTATATATGCCAGTAGCCCCCGAGACTTGAAGTAGTTATATTAACTGATTTAAGGATCATATGAAATGCAGGGTCTTACCAAGAAGAATACCCAACTGTCTCAGGAGCTGCAAGAGTGTAAGGCTCAACTTGAGGCCGCACTCGCTGCCACAGGAGGAAACACAGGGACCTCTCCTGGTAACACATTATTTAAAAAGATAAGTAGTGTTTGGCCTGTGCGCAAGTCTGATAATGACGTTGCAGGTGCTGCCGGACAAGATTCGGACAGGCAAGAACTTCTGCGCCAGCCGAAGGCCGGCGAGAGGGTGCTGCATATGGTGTAGCACGAAAGGAACAAGCTCTAGGATGCCCATGCCCAGCTTGGAGAAGAGCTGAAAGGCGTTCGGGCCGAGCTGTCTGGCTCCGTTAAGGAGAATCAGCGGCTTCGTCGCGGCATCTATAGTAAGTGCTTGAGCGAACTCCTTTGAAAAGAAGAGTTTGGCGAGGAAGTCAATTGACAAAATATGTCTGTAGGTATACTCACAGGTCGCCCTGCGGAGGAGATGCCCGTATCAACGGGTGATCAACTTCCCGAGTTGTTGCAACTGATCGAACGAGTTCGGCAGGCCATGAGCGGCGTCATCCAGGCTTTATGGCCAGCCTTCTCCCGACCCGAGGGCCTTGGGGAGCTTGCGGAGAAGCTTCAGGGAGTGTGGCAGTGCTTCCATTTATGGAAGATTTCAGCCTGCCGCCAAGGTGCCAGGGAGGCCTGGGCCATGGTGAAGACGCGGTACAAGAAGGCGGATCCCAACCACATGGCCGAAGTCGGACCTGTGGGGCCCGATGGGAAGGAGATCCCTATAAGTTTAGTATACGGCCAAGTAGAGTTGGCCGCTAAATTTTCCCAACAGGACTGTAAATTAGACAGCCTGTTAGACGGGATTGAGGAAGAATACAGTCAGTCAATTTGACAATGTATTATAAAATGACATGTAAAATGCCTTCTAGCCAGATTGTAGATCGTTTGTCTTTGCCGACCTTTTCGCTTCGACCTCGGGACCCTAGAGTCCGGAGTGTGTCCGAATACCTTCTCGGTTATGAAACAACCGGGGTATGCATGGAGACCAGGCGTAGGGGTCATTAGTGCTTTATCAGACAAGTGCCCAACTAGTTATGTTATATTACATGGTTAGTAAGAAATATCTTCTAGGGAGAATAGTTCCGTTAAGGGTTCCTTTCCTCTGGGGGAGGCATGCCCTAAAGTGCATGTCCGTACTGCGAAAAAAGCAGAAAAACATCTGGGGGCAGATAATTAAGTAGGTAAAAAATCATCTTTCAAGTCACCGACCGAATATTCCCTTAAGAACGCTAGCTTTCGGCTTCACCCAGTCTGAGGTACACATCCGGCTGACCCAGCAGTAACAATCGCAGAGGTGCTCCCTTTACCTCCTAGCCGAACAATCGGGAATGTAGGGGTAAGCACAGGAGCCAGGCAACCCAGCTTGGCCAAAACTTAAGTCATATCGATGCATATAATGGTGAATAAAAGGTACATGTGGAAGCATAACACATGTGCTGGGCATGAAGCCCTTATAATTAAGCTTCTGGTAAAGAAGCCCCCAGGTATAATGAGTGCGGATGGCACATCAAGTGTGTGCGAACAATGCGCAAGTAGGCCCTTAAGGGCTTTTTAATAGGAGGTTAAGAGAAGAAAGAGAAATAGAAGACAACTGAAGTGTAAAAATTTGAGCAGGGGAAGGGGACGAACTCTTAGTCTGGCGCTAGGCGTAGAATCTTCGGAGGCGGGCTGCGTTCCATGGGTTCGGCTCGAGTCGGTTGTCCGACGCATTTCGTAGACGGTATGCTCCGCCGGTCAGGACTTGGTCGATAATGAAGGGGCCCTCCCATTTGGGCTTGAGCTTGTCCTTTCTCTTGTCCGGCAGGCGTAGAACTAGTTCGCCAACGTTGTAAGTCTTGTCCCGTACTTCTCTACTTTGATATCTTCGAGCCTGTTGCTGATAGTATGCGGAACGAGCCTTGGCGACGTCAAGTTCTTCCTCCAATGCGTCCAAGCTGTCCTGCCGATCCAGCTCGGCGTCTCTTTCTTCATACATGCGCACTCGAGGTGAGTCATGAATAATGTCGCAGGGCAGAACTGCCTCTGCGCCGTACACCATAAAAAATGGTGTGAATCCGATAGTACGGTTGGGCGTTGTCCGCAGCCCCCAGAGTACGGAGTCGAGCTCCTCTACCCAGTGCGTGTCTAATTTCGTAAGGGACTGCACTAGTCTGGGTTTAATGTTGCTCATTATTAGACCATTTGCTCGTTCCACTTGATCGTTGGTTTGAGGATGATAGACTGAAGCGTAATCGAGCTTAATGCCCATATTTTTGCACCATGATTTAACCTCGTCGGCCGTAAAATTCGTGCCGTTATTGGTGATGATGCTGTGGGGGACACCGTAACGGTGTACTACCCCGGATATGAAGTCTATCACTGGTCCGGACTCTGCCGTTTTAACTGGCTTGGCCTCTATCCATTTGGTGAATTTATCCACCATGACCAATAGGTATCTTTGATTGTGGGTTCCCCTTTTAAGTGGTCCAACCATGTCAAGCCCCCAGACCGCGAACGGCCAGGTTATGGGTATAGTTTTGAGGGCGGTAGGTGGCATATGGCTCTGATTAGCAAAGAGCTGACAACCGACGCATCGTTGGACTAAGTCCTGAGCATCCGGCCGGGCCGTCGGCCAATAAAATCCTGTACGGAATGCCTTTCCTACAAGGGCCCGGGCTGCTACATGGTGTCCGCCTAGTCCGGCATGAATTTCAGCCAGGAGGTCTCGCCCTTCCTCTTCGAAGATACACCTTTGAAGGACTCCGGTTGTGCTTTTCTTATAAAGTTCTCCCTCGTGGACCTTGTTGGCTTTAGATCGCCGAACTATGCAGCGGGCCTCATTTTGGTGTTCGGGAAGTTCCTGCCTAAGTAAGTAGGCTAGGAATGGTTCTGTCCACGGGGCGATTACGGCCATTATGTCGTGGGCTGAAGGTGTTATTTCAACGGCGGAATCGCCGCGTATGTCAAATTGCTCTGTGTCGGTTGGTGTGGCTGCTTCCGGTTTGTTATTTCCAGACTCCTCTTCCCATAGTATGGATGGCGTGAACAGTCGTTCCAGGAAGATATTTGGAGGGACAGCGTCACGTTTTGCGACGATGCGTGCCAATACGTCGGCCGCTTGGTATTATCCCTGGCTACGTGATGGAATTCGAGTCCGTCGAACCGAGATGACATTCTTAGGACAGTGTTGCGGTATGCTGCCATTTTCGGATCCTTGGCGTCAAAGTCTCCATTTATTTGGGATATTGCGAGGTTTGAATCCCCGCGCACCTCTAGGCGTTGAATGCCCATGGAGATTGTCATCCGGAGACCATGTAAAAGGGCCTTGTATTCGGCTGCGTTGTTGGAGTCTGTGTACATTATTTGAAGTACGTATTGGACTGTGTCACCGGTCGGGGACGTCAATACGACGCCAGCCCCTAGTCCGGCCGACATTTTAGAGCCGTCGAAGTGCATAATACAATTGGAGTATGCGCCGTACTCTTTAGGGAGTTCGACTTCGGTCCATTCAGCGACAAAGTCAGCCAAGACTTGTGACTTTATAGCTCGCCGAGGTTTGTAAGTTATATCGAATGGTAAGAGCTCAATGGCCCATTTTGCAATCCTGCCCGTTGCGTCGCGGTTGTTTATAATGTCATTGAGTGGTACTTCAGAGGCCACTGTTATCGAACACTCTTGAAAGTAGTGTCGGAGCTTCCAGGAAGCCATGAACACCGCAAACGCTATCTTCTGATAGTGCGGGTAACGGGACTTGCAGGGGGTTAACATAGTGGATACATAGTACACTGGTTTTTGAAGAGGGAATTTATGCCCTTCTGTCTCTCGTTCGACGACGAGTACCGCGCTTACAACTTGATGCGTTGCTGCGATGTATAACAACATTGGTTCGCCCAGGTTGGGCGCAGCCAGGACCGGATTCGTTGACCGGATCCGTCCACTCGAAGTGTTCGGTGTGCCTGAGGAGGCGATAGAGGGGCAATGCCTTTTCTCCTAAGCGGGAGATAAAGCGGCTGAGAGCCGCCATGCATCCAGTCAATTTCTGGATCTGTTTGAGGTTTTTTGGAATGTCCAGCTGTGATACAGCTCGGATCTTGGCCGGATTTGCTTCAATTCCTCTACCGGATACAATGAAGCCCAAGAGCTTTCCGGCTGGTACGCCGAAAACGCATTTTTCCGGATTCAACTTAATATCATATGCTCGGAGGTTGTCAAATGTGACCCTCAAGTCGTCTACTAGAGTTTCGACGTGTTTAGTTTTGATGACTACGTCGTCTACGTATGCCTCTACTGTTTTGTCGATCTGTGTAGCCAGACATGTCTGAATCATGCGCTGATATGTTGCGCCGGCGTTTTTAAGTCCGAAGGGCATCGTGTTGAAGCAAAATGGTCCATATGGAGTAATGAATGCCGTTGCGGCTTGATCCGCTTCTGCCATCTTGATTTGATGATAGCCGGAGTATGCGTCCAGGAAGCACAATGAGTCGTGCCCTGCAGTGGCATCGATGATTTGGTCAATGCGGGGGAGGGGGAAGGGATCCTTTGGGCAGGCTTTATTTAGGTCTTTGAAATCGACACATAGGCGCCAGGATTTGTCCTTTTTTGGTACCATTACCAGGTTTGCTAGCCAATCCGGATGTTTGATGTCTCTGATGAATCCGGCTTCCAATAGTTTGGCTAGCTCTTCTCCCATTGCCTGTCTTTTGGGTTCGTAAAATCGTCGAAGAGCCTATTTGACTGGCTTGAATCCTTTTAGGATGTTTAGGCTGTGTTCTGCCAATTTGCGTGGGATTCCGGGCATATCCGAGGGGTGCCAGGCGAAAATGTCCCAATTTTCCCGAAGGAATTCTCGCAGTGCGGCGTCTACATCAGGGTTCATTTGTGCCCCGATGGAGGCCGTCTTTGTTGGGTCCGTTTGGTGGACCTGGAATTTTACTATTTCGTCTGCTGGTTTGAAGGAGGTGGACTTGGATCTCTTATAGAGTATCACATCGTCCCTATTCACCGTAGAGCGCAGCGTGGTGAGTTCCTCTGCCGCTAAGGCTTCGGATAGTGCCTCCAGGGCTAATGCGGCTATCTTGTTTTCGGCGCGGAGTGCTATGTCCGGATCACTAACAAGAGTGATTATTCTGCCGAGCCCAGGCATTTTGAGCTTCATGTACCCGTAATGGGGTATGGCTTGAAAAATTGTGAATGCCTCTCGTCCTAATATGGCGTGATATCCGCTGTTGAACGGGGCCACTTGGAACGTGACTTCTTCGGATCTGTAATTGCCCGGTGAGCCGAATACCACATCAAGTGTGATTTTTCCTGTGCAGCGCGCTTCCCGGCTAGGGATTATTCCTCTGAAGGTTGTGCTGCTTCGCTCAATGCGGCTCCAGTCTATTTCCATTTTTTGAAGGGTTTCCTCGTAGATGAGGTTTAATCCGCTGCCGCCATCCATGAGGACCTTTGTAAGTCGAAAGCCGTCCACTATTGGACTAAGTACCAGTGCGGCTAGAGCTCGGGCTGTTCGGAATTTAGGTTCGTCGCTGGTGTTGAAGGTGATGGCTATGTCGCTCCATGGATTTGCTGTTTCTACTTGGTAGACTTCGGCGAGGCTGCGGATTGTTCGTTTCCGCATATTACTTGATGCGAAAGTCTCGAAGACTGTTGATACCGTACCGATATTGTTGGAGTGGTTTCCCGGGGCTAGAAGCTCCTCTCAACTTTTGGCCACCTGCCGTAATATCCAACATGCTCGAAGGCTATGTGTCGGGACGGCGCCTTCTGTACTGTGAATTTTACAGGGTCCGCTAAGCCATCCCTCCAGTACGGTTCCGTGCCCTCTGTGGGGTATTTGCTTTTTGAGTTTTGTGTCCGGTGCCTGAGTATAGAGCACCTTTTTGTTGCGGACCGGGGTTGTATTTGGGGCCGGATTGTCCAAAAATTTATTTTCGGTTTTCCGGACACTCTCCATCGCATAGTACTTCGGTACTATGGACGCCAGGTCGGCAAAGCGTGTAATTTCACGATGGCTGACGGTGTTCAAGATCCCCTCATCCGTGCAATTATTGCAAAAGATTGAGATTGCATTTTCCTCTCGGCAGTCCTTTATCCTGTCCATAACTAGGAGGAATCTGGCCCAGTAGTGATGTACTGTTTCGGCGGGCTCTTGCCGGATTAGAGATAGATCGCATATATCTGGTCGGGTGGGTGGAATTAAGTCCAGAACCCCACCCATCTCAAGGCTCGAGGGCCGAGAAGTTCCCAAATATGGAAGCTTTGATTGCTGGACGTTGTCCAACGAGTCCGGAACGAGGCCTGATTTTAAGTTCAGTGCTCGATCGAAGTCCGTCCCTCCGCGGGAATCCGGCATGGAGGGTTTGGGAGCCCGGACATGACTAGTTTACAATACAGGAGAAGAGTCGCCGCATTGTTCTTCTACCACCGCAACGTTGTGGGTGACCTGGGGAGAGTTAATCTCTCTCAGATCGGTTTTAAGCCCAATCTGATTGTAGTCTATAGCGACTCCCAGGGCGGCGATCTGATCCAAGAGTTCATTTACAGAAGAGAGCTCTGCTGGATCTAGATGCTCGGCAAATTCCGAGTCGACGCGAAGATTGCTCCCGATGACCCGAGAGGTCATCGTGGAAGCGGTGGCCGGACAGGCGGTCATAAGAAAACCTCCTAGCCGGATAGTTTGGCCGGCGGCCAAGGCTCCACTGGCAAAGATACCGTCCTTGAAGATGGGAAGAGGCATCCTTCCTATCGGTGACGACACAGAGGAACTCTCAATGAAAGCACCAATGTCGGTGTCAAAACCGGCGGATCTCGGGTAGGGGGTCCCGAACTGTGCATCTAGGCGGATGGTAATAGGAGACGAGGGACACGATGTTTTACCTAGGTTAGGGCCCTCTTGATGGAGGTAAAACCCTACATCCTGCTTGATTGATATTGATATTGTGGATGTTTACAAGAGTGGATCTACCACGAGATCAAGGAGGCTAAACCCTAGAAGCTAGCCTATGATATGATTGTAAGGGTTGATGTAATGTATGTCCTACGGACTAAAGCCATCCGGTTTATATAGACACCAGAGAGGGCTAGGGTTACATAGAGTCGGTTACAATGGTAGGAGATCTACATATCCGTATCGCCAAGCTTGCCTTCCACGCCAAGGAAAGTCCCATCCAGACACGGGACGAAGTCTTCAATCTTGTATCTTCATAGTCTTGGAGTCCGGTCGATGATGATAGTCTGGCCGATGATAGTTCGGCCGATGGTGGTAATCCGGCTATCCAGACACCCCCTAGTCCAGGACTCCCTCACTCCCCCTAGATGTGTGCACTCTATTAATATGCTTTGGACTACACGGCACACATACTAGGATCAACACCCCCCCTATATTTTATAGACAAGGCAATACTTGTAACAATATAAGAGACAATAAGCATGGAGGCAACGTAAAGTAAGTGAGAATGAAGTAAAGGGCACAAGATAGCATAGGATCACAATCTACTAAACAAACTAGTAAGATAAGCTTGAGGGTGTATGGCTCACACGATATGATAGTCTCCTGGTCTCACACGAACAAAACTACAAACCAAGAAACCAAAGCAATGAAGGTTCAACGGAACGAAAGCAAAGCGACACAAGACTCGCAAATCTGACACTCTCTCCCCCTTTGGCATCGAGGCACCAAAAAGGCATAGAGGACACCTACGATACATGTGGTGGTAGAACTCCAAGGCATCAACAATCATGTTCCTCCTCCTCAGACTCCACTATAGCACGGGATAAAAAGCGAACTCCAGTATCCTCCTCAGACTCACTCCACCTGCATTGTTGATTGGTCCACGGTTCCTCATCGGTGATCCTCTCGTCGGAGCCACTCTCAACCTGAAGACCAACCTGCCTCATACTAGCCTTGTCGCGATGACGAGCCATCTTAGCATTCACATGAGCCTTGTACTGTCCCTTGGCCTGCATGAAGAATAGAGACTTCACCTTGGCCATGAGCTTCTTCGCCCAAGAGGGCTCAGTAGAAGAAGGAGCATATCCCTTAGAGTTGTCCTCAACCTCCTCCTCCTCAAACTCATCCTCATCAACATCCATACGAGTAGCCTCGACCTTAGCCCAGGTAGTTGTGTTAGCCCACTGGTTCTTCTAACACAGATTGATGGCCTCATGGCGAATCCAGCTGGGAGCAAGGAACTCTTCATCGGGAAAGGTCTTCTCCAAAGTCTTCGAGATCAAAAGGAACAAGTAGGGGACATAGATGGGCGCCTTCCGATGGAACACCACAATCTGAAGCTCACTCCACATGATATGAGAGACATCAAGGGGCTTAGGCTGATGGCGACGTGCTTCCTCACACATGAGCATCATATCCACAAGATAGGAGTGCACCTTCTCCTTGTCGCCTATGCGAGGAAAAAGTGTGTTGCGGAAGATCATGTGCATGATGTCAAGGAACGGATTCAGCACAAATGACGTCTTGCCACTGGGGAGGGTCTTCTCAACAAAAAAGGTTGAAGCTTGTCCTTGTTTGCAGACTCAGGGTTGGCATGTGGGCGGGCACCAATGGGCACATCAAGCCCCTCATCCCGAATGTTCAACATAGCCATGAACTCCTTCCACTCAGCAGACATCCTCTTTCCATTCGTCATCCAAGTCATGGTCCGCTTCTGATTCATGTGGAAGTGGACAAAAGCAAAGAACTGAGCCTGCAGCTCCGGGTAAAAGTCAAGATGGAAGGTGATGGTGTTCTCAATGCCAAATTGCTACACAAAATCCAGATCCTCACCAAAGAATCCACGGTTCTTCTTCAGATATTCCATGTCAATCCACTGAACTGACACATAGATGTTCTTCTTGCCCTTGATCACATCTAAGAAGATGAGATTCTGCTGCTTGGTCCAAAACAGCTCATTGCTCCTGCTGAGTTCTCTAGGCTTGACATAGGGGTTAAGCTTTCTTTGAATCAGAAACTCCCCTTGAGGCATTTCATCCATGCCGATAGAAGGCTCCTTGAAATTGCTAGCTGTGTGCTTGACATGGCGTTGCGAGGCACTGGAGCCCTCAGGAACTTCTTAGTTGCGAAGCCGCTTGGAGCTTGTATCATGACTGGGATTTGAGCACCTTGCATTGGAACAAGAGCGACCACCTAGGACACACAAAACCAAACACATGAGAAGAGCGGGAAGATTAATGCAAAGACCAAGGCCAAAACCAAACGAAACAAGTAAAAATGAGCTTGGGTTGGATAAAACAGAGGAATTTTGAACTCAACGGTAGTACCGGACCAGGATGCGGACGTAACATTGGACGTAACATCCGCCCAACGTGTGGTAGTTCCACTCCAGAGGAGTGGTAGTACCGTACGGGATGGTTGTTGATAATCCACAAGTATAGGGGATCAATTGTAGCCTCTTTCGATAAGTAAGAGTGTCGAACCCAACGAGGAGCTAAAGGTAGAACAAATATTCCCTCAAGTTCTATCAACCACCGATACAACACTACGCACGCTTAACGTTCGCTTTACCTAAAACAAGTATGAAACTAGAAGGACTTTGTAGGTGTTGTTGGATAGGTTTGCAAGAATATAAATAGCACTACATAAATATAAACTATGGGGTATTTAGATAAAGAAGCAATAAAGTTAGTATAGCGAGTGTGGAGAAGTGGTGGTAGGAGTTGCGAAATTGTCCCTAAGAAATTGACTACTTTACTAGACCGATAGCAAGTTTTATGTGGGAGAGGCCACTGCTAGCATGTCATCCCTGACTTGGAATTCTATGCACTTATGATTGGAACTATTAGCAAGCATCCGCAACTACTAACATTCATTAAGGTAAAACCCAACCATAGCATTAAGATATATTGGTCCCCCTTCAATCCCGTATGCATCAATTTCTATGCTAGGTTGAAGCTTCTTTCACTCTTGCCCTCCAATACATAGTCTTATCAACATACAACTAACCCTATGGTGTGATCCATGCACGCGCTCATATCATGGGCACCAAAGGACAACAACATGACCATAGGAAAATTAAACCAATCATAGCAATTCATCAATTACCGATAGGACAACGAAAATCTACTCAAACATCATAGGATGGCAACACATCATTGGATAATAATATGAAGCATAAAGCACCATGTTCAAGTAGAGGGTATAGCGGGTTGCGGTAGAGTGGACCACTGAATATAGATGGGGGAAGGTGATGACAATGTTGGTGAAGATGACGGAGGTGTTGGCGTAGATCGCGGTGATGATGATGGCCCCGGCGGCGTTCCACTAGTGCAGAACCGGGCAATAGCACTGGTTCGTAAGGCCCTTTAGTGCCGGTTCCATAACCGGCACTAAAGTGTGGTCACTAAAGCCCCCACCCCTTTTAGTACCGGTTCAGCACGAACCTGTGCTAAAGGGCAACCACGTGGCACGAGCCAGCTCCGGGGGCCTGGAGCCCTTTAGTACCGGTTGGTAAGACCAACCGGTACTATAAGGTTTGGGGGTTTTTAGTTTTATGATTTATTTTTCATTTAATTTTGTGTTTCCATTTTAATTCTTTTTCATTTGCTGGTATTTTACGATACTACACATTGTACACGTTATGCATATATATATATATATATATATATATATATATATATATATATATATATATATCATCAATGTCTCACAAACCACCATATTAATTAATTCACACATACACACATGTATAGCTATATACAATTTCTCCTACATATGCATGTTGCCTTCGGAGCCAGTGGCATTAGCCTAATTGGTGCCTTCGGAGCACGATGACAATTGGAAGTGGTTTTCATGGGGGCGGTAGCGGGTAATAGTATTCTCCCTTCGGATTTATGACCTGGTCGAGCAAAAATCCCGCTATTTCCTCTTGAAGTGCTTCTACGCGCTCCGTTTCTAGGAGCTTCTCCCGCACCTCTTTGAACTGTTAAGAAGGAGATCAATATGCATATGTATTAGTTTCTGTGACTAGATATCGATAATGGTGTAAAAATTGTGAATAGTGTTCTGACAAGCGTACCCATTCCTGTCTTTGAGATCTGCTCCTTTCAGACGCCATCATTGCGAATGTTCTCGCAAACGCAGAATGCACACAGATCAGTCCCCTGCGCCTGCTTCAGGGCCTTTACGAGAATGGAATTTGATCAGATAATAATTAATCAAGCATGATAATTAAAGAGATGGCAGCTAGCTAGCTAGCTAGTACTACTTAATTACTTACCTTGGATCGAAACCATTTAAGCTTTGGTTTCCATTCGCCTTCCGTGACCTTGATGAACCTTGCCCAAGCCCTGCCCCGCCGACAAAGAAAATGAATAAAGGGGTTATTAAATAGTTCATATCATGAAATGACGAACTAAATAGGCCGAGATATATAGTTAATAATGATTGAATTAAATTACCTGTTGACTATCCCAAACAAGATGTTATAGTCAGTTTTTGCTTTGAGTAGTGAGTCCAGTATTTCAACTGTTCCGTCGTCAACTTTAATGATACACAAGACCCAGTGAAATCTGCATGCACACACGTTTGCATGTCTTAATTAAGCGGGCATATGTAAGCAAAAACATGTAGCTAGCTAGTAGGCAAAAACAGAGAATTTGTAGTACAAGACAGTGTGACTCACTGGAAGTTGTAAGGAAGTAGTATATCTTCATTGTATTTGAGGCGCTTCAAGAACTCTAGCATGTTGTCCTCTACGTCCTTTTGCTGACGTGGATTCATTAGCCATGTGTATTCATTAACGGTGTTTGGGTCAATGAACCCAATGCCAAAGCGTCCACCTTTTCTCATTTCATACATCTTCATCCTGCATAATACCACAGAAAAGAATATAGTGAGGATAATTACAGGTAATGATTGATCAAAAGGATCACTACAGCTAGCTTGAGACTTAAATTACAGAAAGAAATCACTTACAGACAATAGCAACTGACGATAGATTTGTCGAGTGCGTCTTGATTGTATAACTGAAACAGTTCAGAATACTCAACGGACAGAGCTTTCTCATGGAAGTAATGCTCCTCCTTGACATTCACCATGAGGGAAAATCGATCTGAAATGTTGGTAATGTTCATGTACCATTGATGCAATTCATACATTCTCGTTGGGAGGTTCTTGACCTTGTCTGGCGCGACCAAAGGTTGGCCCCGGACATATTTCCGTTTTATTTCATCCTCTCTAAGCACAGGCATGGGCTCGATCTCGAGGAGTTGTCCAACAGTGATGTTGAGAACTTCAGCCTGCATTATATGCTCCTCCGTTATTACCACATTGCCCACCTCGGGAACGTGCACTGTTTGCCCACAATAATATTGGGCGCGCGTACTGTCACGTGTTGTTGGCACAACAAGCGAGGGGATCGATTGCGCCGCCTGTTCTCCCAGCTGGGGAATGGTTTTCCCGCATTTTTTGTCAGCTGCTTCTTGTTTGCTCGATCCCGATGTAGACGTGCTCGCCTCCTTTTGTAGACGTGCTCGATTTAACTTCCTGATGTGGCGCTCATAGTCTGTGTCAACAGGCTTGGGAGCTGGTGGTTGAGCCATACGAATGAAGTGGTCAATCGTTTCCTCAGGCACTTTCTCCCTTGGCGGCGGTTGCGGTTTCGGTGCAAAATGGGCTTCCACCTCGGCCTTCGATATGGCTGCGATTTCCTCCTCGGACCTGTCATAAGCCCTCTGCGGAAGAGGCGTGAGGCTTGGACCATATTTATATCGCTTGCCTCCGCCTGTACTTCTAGTACTACCTCGACTCGTACCGCTACGCACCATAGCTGCGGGGTGTCTCTTCTTCGATTGCTGAGGCGGCGGAGACGGCTGACGGGGCTGAGTTGGACGAGGAGGAGTGGCCTGAGGTTGTGCCGGACTTGGAGGAGGAGTGGACGTCTGACGCTGTGGCGGACTTGGAGGAGGAGGAGTGGCCTGACACTTTGCCGGACTTGGAGGAGGAGTGGCCTGACACTTTGCCGGACTTGGTGGACTTGCAGGAGCGGGAGACTGCTGACTCGGTGGCGGACTTCGACGAGGAGTCGGCTGACGCGGTGTCGGTGGCCTTCGAAAGATGATGCAATCCTTTTTCCATAGGATGATACGATGTTTGGCCTCTCCGAGAAAGCGCTCGCCGTCACCTCCAGGAATGTCAAGCTGTAGCTCCGAATATGGTGGGTCCACCACCTCATCAACCAAGACACGAGCATAGCCCGCTGGAATCGGGTTGCAATGGAAGGTTGCCTCGGGGGGATTTGTAAAAGCAACGGCGTCCGCCACCTTCATGGATATGTTCTTCATTTTGACGTGTAGCTCACAGTTAGTGTTCTCCGTGATGTCATCCACGGGGTATCTACCCAGCATTGCGTCGTCCTGGGCGGCCGAACCCACGCTGCTTCTCGGCATGGATGGGCCGGTGCTATCCAATGCTGGATCATCCGCTAGCTGCTGCAGCTGCTGAGACCCCCTTTGCTGGGTAAGTGAGTCGATCTGCTCCTGCTGCCGCTGGAATTTGACTGCCAATTCCGCTTGACTTGCTTCTAGGCCTTGAAGGCGTTCATAGTCCCGCTTCCTCTGCTCCTCCTCCATCTTCCTCTTCTTCTCCTCCGCAATCTTCTTTCTCGCACGGGTTCTGTAGTCGTTGTTCCAGTCTGAAAACCCCTCATACCACGGAATAGCGCCCATGCCTCGTGTTCTTCCCGGGTGTTCAGGATTTCCCAGGGCACGCGTAAGCTCGTCGTTCTCTCTGTTGGGCTGGAACACCCCCGATCGTGCCTCTTCTATTGCAACAAGTATCGCATCGTCGGCTCCCTTCAGACTTGCCTTCGTCGAAACATTGCCTGTCTTCGGGTCCAACTCCCCCCCATGCGCATAGAACCAAGTCCTGCACCTGGGGGGCCAGCTCTTAGTAACCGGAGTGACACCTGCATCCTCCATCTCTTTCTCAGACTTATCCCACTTAGGCATTGCCACCGCATAGCCACCTGGCCCCAGCTTATGGAACTTATCCTTTTTTTCGGCATTCTTCTTGTTTATTCTCGACCGTTCCTTAGCTAATTCCGAATCCTTGAATTTCACGAAATCGTCCCAATGAGCACGTTGGTTCTCTAGTGTTCCCTCGAATACTGGAGTCTTCCTTCCTCCCTTGACGTACTTGTCCCATTCACGATTCTTGTGGTTCTTGAATGCAACCGCCATCTTCCTAAGAGCAGCGTCCTTGACTTTCTGCACATCTGCTTCTGTGAAATGATCTGGTAGGGTGAAATGTTCCATGAGAGTATCCCAAAGCAGATCTTTTTGATTCTTGTCGACAAAAGTAACATCTGGACGTGGAGCAGCGTCCTCTTTGTCTTTTTGTCTTTTGTCTTTTGCTGGCTCTCTCCATTCTTGAAGGGAGATCGGGAGTTGGTCCTTCACAAGAACTCCGCACTGACGAACGAACTTGTCCGCAATCTTCTTAGGCGCTAATGGTTCGCCATTAGGTTTGACTGCCTCGATATTGTACTTTACGCCCTCCTTCAACTTTTTGTTCGGGCCTCGTTTCGTCCTTTTGCCTGAAGATTTGCTCGATCCGGATGGCTGAAAGAACAAAGATCGATTCGTTAATATATCTGCAAGTCATTTAAAACATGTGATGATCACCAGATACCTGCTTATATAAATATATATACCTCGCCGGTCTTTGTTGTTTCAGGATCAACATGTTCTTCGTCATCGTCATAACCGTAGTTCATGACTTCATCAATTCGGTCGTCGCGATCGAATATCATATCACCCTCTCCGGTGTTGTTTAGAAATTCGGAGCCGTCATAATCTTCTTTATTCTGATCATCATCTGGCCCGCGTATCATATCGAACATGGTCTGTTCTCCCTCTCTGTCGGTATTGTCTGCCATAGCTTTTATTTAACTAATCCAAAAGAAATATAAAACAATTTAGTATTCAAATTACATCGTCTCGAATAAGATATAATCTCGAATACATCGTCTAGAATAATAGATATAATCTTGAATACATCGTCTCGAATAATATATAATATTGAATAGTACATCACTGGCTAGGTAGCTAATTAAAGATCGAATACTACAGAAGAATCTAGGACACTCGCGGTTCCTGCGGCGCGGGCGGTGGACACCCAAAGAGAAGGAACCCTCACAGGATCATAGCTGAAGTGAGATCCCCGAAGATACTGCCAGGTATTGGAGAACCTGCCGCCCTCTAACGCAACCATGTAGCGATGGACGTGCTCGTCCTCCTCCCTGACACGTCGACGTACCACCTCCGGCGGGGCCGGGTCCCTCCGCACCGAAACTGGCCCACGCGAACGCCACCAAACGAGATCAGGGTCGACGACGGGACCCGGGGCCGGGTTCCTCATCAAGCGGCGCGCCCCTCCAGGCAGCACCTCCCAGTGCCAGCCCGGCGGAGCCCAGTCCCGGACATGGGTCGGCTGGACGTCGTCGTGGACGGGTCGACGGCGAGGATGCGGGCCGGGCATCGTCGAGAACAAATACTAGCTATATGCCCGCAAAAAGTAACATTTTTTTAATGATTGGATTTTGATAACTAAAATTTCTAACATTTCTATATAACACTAATTATGCTATCATTGCATATGTCAAAAATCTATATACTATTTCATACTACATCTAACACTAAAAACAGAAAACACAACTTCTATACATCCATTAAAAAACTGAAAAACAACATTATATAAAAAAATTCCATACTAATTATATCCATCTAACATGCATTCATACATATATAATAGTGAAAAATAATAATCTAAATAATCTAAACTAATTAAACATACAAAATACGTGTGTGTGTACTAATTAAACACTAATTATCTAAACTAATTAAACATACAAAATAATAATCTAAATAATCTAAACTAATTAAAGACTAATTATCTAAACTAATTAAACATGCTTGTGTGTGTGTGTACGGGCTCGGGGCCGGAGGGCTCACAGCGGGCGACGGCGATGGCGAGGCGAGGGCCGGGGCGGCGACGGCGGTGACGGCGCGACGAGGACGGGGACGGCGCGACGGGGACGGGCCCGGGGTGGCGACGGAGACGAGGGCGGCGACGGGAACGGGGGCGGCGACGGAGACGAGCGGCGACGGAGATGATCGAGGGCGGCGGCGGCGACGACGGAGACGACGGAACAGAGGAACAAACAGAGGGAAACTGAAATTTTTGTAGCTGTTGTATATATAGAAGGCACCTTTAGTACCTGTTAGAGCCACCAACCGGTACTAAAGGCCTGTTTTGGCCAGGCCAAGCGGCGGGAAGCGACCCCCTTTAGTACCGGGTGGTGGCACAAACCGGTACTAAAGGCCCCCCCTTTAGTACCGGTTTGTGCCACGACCCGGAACTAAAGGGGGTGCGCTGGCGCAGGTGCGGTGCGGCAAGTTTAGTCCCACCTCGCTAGTCGAGGGGCTACCGCACTGGTTTATAAGCCCCAGTGTGGTAGCTCTCTCGAGCTCCTCTCCTAACCAGGCCTACTGGACCTACCTGTCCTCTTCGCCTAGTGGGCCTACTGGGCCTTCGCGGGCCTGCATCCTGGCCCAACGAAAGGTTGTGTCGCTAGTCGTATGCAGGCCGCTTTGGCCCAGTAGGCGGGCTTTTTTTTCTTAATTTTTTTTGCTTTATTTTTTTGTTTTATTTATTTTTGAGTTGTTTTTTGCTGTATTTAGTGTTTCTTTGTGAATATTTTTGCTTTAGGTACAAAAAATTACAAACTTTCTGTTAGTGCCGGTAGATTTCAAATTTGAATAGTTTAAATTTTGAATTATTTGAAATTTGTGTGAATCACTAGTTTGTGAATAACTTAACTTTGAAAAAAGTTTTTTTAGTGATTCTTTTTTCTTATGTTTAATATTAGTGTGTTTTATCATTATATTCAATTTAGTAATGCTTAGGTTATTTAAAAAATGAAATGCCTTTGTAACAGTTCAGTTTTCGTCGGAAACCCTGATACTTCGAAAGAGATTGTCCATTTTGTACACGAAGTGCATCCAGTTTTTGCCGTAACCCTCTCTACTTTCTTGCACATGCTATTTGTATGAAATTATGATACCATGCCAACTTTCAACCTTTTCTGAGTTCATTTGAATTGCTTTTCAATTTCAGGGTCATTTAGCTGGAAAAAAAATCAGTAAATGCATGAAAAGAATTTGTTTGCACATAAAATTTCTTCGCGTTTCAAATGCCAAAACACATAACTACCCTAACTATTACAGACATTCCCTCCTGGGTGTGAAACACAGAAGAAAGTGATGATAGTGAAGCCGATCACATCCCAGATCTTTGGGTGTGAAACTTTTTCTTCGCGTGTGTCCCTTTGCGCCGTAACCATGGAAAATCTTCATCATTTAACGGGATGCTCGGGTCAATATTCACTGTGAATGGAGCAATTTCATCAAACTTTTCATAATCTTCTGACTTGTCTGTCTTGTCATCCACTCCCACGATGTTTCTCTTCCCAGAAAGAACTATGTGCCGCTTTGGCTCATCGTACGATGCATTCGCTTCCTTATCTTTTCTTTTTCTTGGCTTGGTAGACATGTCCTTCACATAGAAAACCTGTGCCACATCATTGGCTAGGACGAATGGTTCGTCTGCATACGCAAGATTGTTGAGATCCACTGTTGTCATTCCGTACTGCGGGTCTTCCGTTACCCCGCCTCGTGTCATATTGACCCATTTGCACCGAAACAAAGGGACCTTTAAACCACGTCGATAGTCAAGTTCCCATATGTCCTGTATATAACCATAATATGTTTCCTTTCCCGTCTTGGTTTCTGCATCAAAGCGGACACCACTGTTTTGGTTGGTGCTCTTCTTATCTTGGGCGATCGTGTAAAATGTATTACCATTTATCTCGTACCCTTTGAAAGTCATTATATTCGAAGATGGTAACTGGGACAGCAAGTACAGGTCATCTTCAATAGAGGTGTGATGCATGGTACGTGTCTGCAACCAGCTGGCGAAACTCCTGGTTTGTTCACGTGTAATCCAGTCATCAGACCGCTCCGGGTGTTTGGAGCGTAGCAAATTCTTGTGTTCATCCATATACGGAGCCACCAAGGCGGAATTCTGTAGAACTGTGTAGTGTGCTTCAGTGAGAGAATGTCCGTCCATACATATTATTTGTTCCCCTCCTAGCGTGCCTTTTCCATCCAGTCTGCCCTTATGCCGCGATTCAGGAACACCAATCGGCTTAAGGTCAGGAATAAAGTCAATACAAAACTCAATGACCTCCTCATTTTGATGGCCCTTGGAGATGCTTCCTTCTGGCCTAGCACGGTTATGAACATATTTCTTTAAGACTCCCATGAACCTCTCAAAGGGGAACATATTGTGTAGAAATACAGGACCCAAAACGTTAATCTCTTCGCATAGGTGAACTAGGACGTGCGTCATGATGTTGAAGAAGGATGGTGGGAACACCAACTCGAAACTGACAAGACATTGCACCAAATCATTCTGTAACCTTGGTATGATTTCTGGATCGATTACCTTCTGAGAGATTGCATTGAGAAATGCACATAGCTTCACAATGGCTAATCGAACGTTTTCCGGTAGAAGCCCCCTCAATGCAACCGGAAGCAGTTGCGTCATAATCACGTGGCAGTCATGAGACTTTAGGTTCTGGAACTTTTTCTCTGCCATGTTTATTATTCCCTTTATATTCGACGAGAAGCCAGACGGTACCTTAATACTGAGCAGGCATTCAAAGAAGATTTCCTTCTCTTCTTTGGTAAGAGCGTAGCTTGCATGACCCTGATGTATGCCGTCTTCTCCGTGCATACGTTGCTGGTCCTCCCGTGCCTCAGGTGTATCTTTTGTCTTCCCATACACGCCCAAGAAGCCAAGCAGGGTCACGCAAAGATTCTTCGTCACGTGCATCACGTCGATTGCGGAGCGGACCTCTAGGTCTTTCCAATATGGCAGGTCCCAAAATATAGATTTCTTCTTCCACATGGGTGCGCGTCCGTCAGCGTCCTTCGGAACAGGTTGTCCGCCAGGACCCTTTCCAAATATCACCTTCAAATCCTTGACCATATCATGTACATCAGCACCAGTACGGTGGCGAGGCTTCGTCCGGTGATCCGCCTCACCTTTGAAATGCTTGCCTTTCTTTCTTACGGGATGCCTGCTCGGAAGAAATCGACGATGTCCCAGGTACACATTCTTCTTACAACTATTCAAATATATACTGTCGGTATCATCCAAACAGTGCGTGCATCCGCGGTATCCCTTGTTTGTCTGTCCTGATAGGTTACTGAGAGCTGGCCAATCATTGATGGTCACGAACAGCAACGCCTTTAGGTCAAATTCTTCCCCCATGTGCTCATCCCACGCACGTACACCTGTTCCATTCCACAGTTGTAAGAGTTCTTCAACTAATGGCCTTAGGTACACATCAATGTCGTTGCCGGGTTGCTTAGGGCCTTGGATGAGCACTGGCATCATAATGAACTTCCGCTTCATGCACAACCAAGGAGGAAGGTTATACAAACATAGAGTCACAGGCCAGGTGCTATGGTTGCTGCTCTGCTCCCCAAAAGGATTAATGCCATCTGCGCTTAGACCAAACCATACGCTCCTTGCGTCATCTGCAAACTCCTTCCCGTACTTTCTTTCGATTTTTCTCCACTGCGACCCGTCAGCGGGTACTCTCAACTTTCCGTCTTTCTTACGGTCTTCTCTGTGCCATCGCATCGCCTTGGCATGCTCTTTGTTTTGGAACAAACGTTTCAACCGTGGTATTATAGGAGAATACCACATCACCTTGGCAGGAATCTTCTTCCTGGGGCGCTCGCCCTCGACATCACCATGCTCGTCGCGGCTGATCTTATAGCGCAATGCACCACATACCGGGCAAGCGTTCAAATCCTCGTACTCACCGCGGTAGAGGATGCAATCATTAGGGCATGCATGTATCTTCTGCACCTCTAACCCTAGAGGGCAGACAACCTTCTTTGCTTCGTACGTACTCTCGGGCAATTCGTTGTCCTTTGGAAGCATATCCTTTATCATTACCAGCAACTTTCCAAATCCCTTGTCAGATACACCATTCTCTGCCTTCCATTGCAGCAATTCCAGTGTGGTGCCCAGCTTTTTCTTGTCACCTACGCAATTCGGGTACAACAATTTTTTGTGATCCTCTAACATGCGCTGCAACTTCTTCTTCTCCAAATCACTTGCGCAGTTTCTCTTTGCATCGGCAATGGCCCGACCTAGATCATCAACGGGCTCATCTGATGCCTCTTCTTCAGATTCTTCCCGCATTACCGGCTCAGCTTCTTCCCCCATTGTTGTATCATCGTATTCAGGGAACCCATGGCCAGGATAGCTGTCGTCGTCCTCTTCTTCTTCATTGTCTTCCATCATAACCCCTCTTTCTCCGTGCTTGGTCCAAACATTATAGTGGGGCATGAAACCGGACTCAAACAGGTGGACGTGAATGGTTCTTGACGTAGAGTAATTGCGACCATTCTTACAGCCAGCACATGGACAAGGCATAAAACCATCCGCCCGCTTGTTTGCCTCAGCCGCAAGCAGAAAAGTATGCACGCCCTCAACGAACTGGGGAGAGCATCGGTCATCGTACATCCATTGCCGGCTCATCTTCATTACACAACACCGAATAGACCAAATTAATACAAGTTCATACATAAAGTTCATACAACACTTAAATGCAACAAACAAATAACTCTCTAGCTAAAGCATTTAAATGCAACAACAAATGCGATCAAGATCGCAACTAAGGTAACAATTGATCCAACAGCATAATGATACCAAGCCTCACTATCGATGGCATATTTTCTAATCTTTCTAATCTTCAAGCGCATTTTCTCCATCTTGATCTTGTGATCATCGACGACATCGGCAACATGCAACTCCAATTCCATCTTCTCCCCCTCAATTCTTTTCAATTTTTCTTTCAAGTACTCGTTTTCTCTTTCAACTAAATTTAACCTCTCGACAATAGGGTCGGTTGGAATTTCCGGTTCACATACCTCCTAGATAAAAATATCTATGTCAACTTGATGGGCATAATTTGTCATAAATACGAAATGCAACAAATAGTTTTAAAAGAGAATATACCACATCCGAATCATAACAAGGACGAGGGCCGACGGGGACGGATATCAAAACCATGGCACTATGTATAACAAACAACGTACGGGTAAGATAATTATTATACGAGTAACTATATATCCAAATCACACAAACATCAATTTTTTATATAAAATTTCATGAACAAGAGGCTCACCACAAGGTGGTGCCGGCGACGGGACGGTGCGGGCGATCGACGGTGGTTACGACGGAGATTTAGAAGGCACTAAGTAAACCACACCTACATATGCAAACTAAGTGTTATTTTGACCTCAAATTGCATATAAATCAAATACTAGCACATATATATATTTCCTCCCAAATTACTAAACTCACAAATTAATAACTATATAAAGCATTGCAAGAGCTAATCTAGCAATGAGAGATGAAAGGACAAAGTTGCTAACCTTTGTGATCACTTGAATGGATGGGGGCCTTCAAATCTTGACAAATTTTGGGCAAAATGTGTGATGAGCTCGAGGGGAGAAGAGGAAGAACAGAGAGGAGAGGAGAGGGGAAAGGGGGAGAACAGAGCGAGCTGGACGAAGGGTTTATATGCAGGAGGACCTATAGTACCGGTTCGTGGCACGAACCGGTACTAAAGGTGCTGGAGGGGGCCCAGACTGACAACATCCTGCCACCACCCTCATTAGTACCGGTTCGTGGCACGAACCGGTGCTAAAGGTTAGCCACGAACCGGTACTAATGAGAGAGGCCCGGCTAGCCGTTGGAACCGGCACTAATGTATACATTTGTGCCCGCTCTAATACAAACCGGCACTAATGTGCTTCACGTCTGACCCTTTTTCTACTAGTGTTCCGGCACCACCGGAAGCGAGGGGGAGAGAGCCCCCCTTCTTCTTCTTCTTCCTTGACCTTCTCCCTAGGTGGGAGCAGGGTTTCCCCTCTGGTCCATGGTCTCCATGGCGTGGGAGGGGCGAGAGCCTCTCCGAGATTGGATCCGTCTCTCTGTCTCTCTTTGTTTCTGCGTTCCAGATTCTGCCCTTTCACCGTTTTTTATGTTCCCGGAGATCCGTAAATCTGATTGGGTTGTCCTTTGGACACGATTGCTATCCAGATATTGGCTTTCTTGCAGCGAAAGAAGGGAATGAACCACCTTATGGAGTGTCCACGAGGGCCCAGGGCGCGCCTGACCCCCTGGGGCGCGCCCCTCACCCTCGTGGGCCCCTCGGGCATCGTCTCGCGTTGATTCCACTTCCCAAAATTCACATATATTCGAGAAAAAAATCTCCGTCCATTTTTATCCCGTTTGGACTCCGTTTGATATGGGTTTTCTGCGAAACATAAAACATGCAACAGACAGGAACTGGCACTAGGCACTGGATCAATATGTTAGTCCCAAAAATAGTATAAAGTTGCCAAAAGTATATGAAAGTTGAATAATATGCACGCGCTCATATCATGATCAATATGGAACAATCAAAAATTATAGAGACGACGGAGACGTATCAGCATCCCCAAGCTTAATTCCTGCTTGTCCTCGAGTAGGTAAATGATAAAAAAGATAATTTTTGATGTGGAATGCTACCTAGCATAATCTTGATCATGTAATCTAATCATGGCATGAATATTAAGACACGAGTGATTCAAAGCAATAGTCTATCATTTGACATTAAGACAACTAGCAAAGTGGCCCGTGCACATGCACGGGCTAGGTTATAATCATATCCTTTGTATGATTCAAAATCCTATATCTTTACATGTATTGTAAATCCACACTAAGTTCTTAATTACCTTCATAATGATGCCTTTTCTCCTTGTTGCAGAATATTTCAATTGAATGTTTTCAGTCTTTTGTATGCGGAAAAACTGAAAATGCATGCAAATGTAGTTAAGCAATTTCTTCACGGAATTTACATGTTGAACCGGCACATAGGATTTGATCGAAACACAAAACATTGAACTCATAATCCTATTGAATTGACTTTGTATGTAGAATCTACTTGAATATAAATTCTTGAGAAGTTCTATGGTAATAAATGTGAATTGAGAATTGTGAGATGGCATTGCACCTGGGTACTGTCACTGCTGTCATGGTAGTTATGGGAATCATGGCTTATCACAGCCACCTTGTCGGCCAATAGCCATACGGGCTGTATATAGAAGCATAAACATAACACAACAAATTAGAGATGCCTAACACAGCTGAATACTTTGATGATAATATGCATGCTTTTCTCACATCAAAGTATTCCGTAGGCTTGAGCAAAAGAACATTTTGTACTTCCTTCCATCAGTTAAATAAATAGGGAATACAATATGTATATATTTAACATAATATTTCTATAATATAATATACGACAACTTCATGATCCGAGAGAATGTATTGCAAGATCGCCTTTTTGCACGGGCAACATCCTGGTATTTATTTATGTATTAAAATCATATCCATTAATTTATGGAAACAACCGTTAAAACTTATTCACCCGAACCATTCTTATATATTCTAGGTAGAGAGACTAATCAATCATATATTCCTATGTTTTATGAGAAAGACTATTATAGATGAGTAATATTTATATGTTCTACATGTGTATGTATTCTTCATATGTACATGTACATATCACACACGGACAGGTACAACATCTTTGCCCTGTCCTATAATT
Organism: Triticum aestivum; assembly: GCF_018294505.1. Classification (NCBI taxonomy): domain Eukaryota; kingdom Viridiplantae; phylum Streptophyta; class Magnoliopsida; order Poales; family Poaceae; genus Triticum; species Triticum aestivum. The sequence continues at coordinate 536,516,356 of NC_057807.1, read as the reverse complement.
CAAATTTTGATGTTGCATTCATTGGGAAATTTTGTTTATTAGAAGCACCAATTTGTCCATTGAGGTGAGGAAATATGAATTGAATTCAATTGAAAATCAAACCTCTAAATATAACAAAACAATGATATATAGTTAATATAACTAATCCAATATAAATAAATCACTCAAAATTTATCAAAGTTTAATTTATCCGATCATATTTATTAGACGAGTAAAATCGGCATCAATGTTTACTTACTCCGCCGGCATACAAAAAATGCACACACTTCGTAAGGTTTATCTTTGACCGATAATTCCATTAATAATGTGGATAATGTGATCATATCATTCGACTTTTTTAAAACCCATTTTAATTGTATGAATTCCTTCGTATGAAATAATCTTCACCCCGTCCAGAAACACAAACCATATATCTCCCTCGTTGAGATTGGTAATTGATTCAAATACTCCTATACTTTAGTTTTATGCAATTTCATAATCTATTATACTGAAAATTGATATTTAAATACATGAAGCATATTAGGCATTAATCACCTAGGTTTTACTTATCCGCAATGTATAGTTGACTTGCTCCATGTCCACTCATATTGAACTATCCATACATATACAAAATAACTTTAACCGTTTACCTTCTTACTTGAGATTTTATGACAGTAGTGTACAGATTAATTAAATCACATTGTCTTTACATATTTGACCTGAGTTATCGGCATCCCTTTCTTTGAGTCATGCATTAAGTGGTTGATGCTTGAAAAAATAGGCATATTCTAAAGTCGGTAAGAAACATGAGTAAACATATTTTTTTATTTTTAGACAATAGTATGACAATAAAAATAATTTGAAAATACTAAAATGAAAATTATGGTGGATCTAGTAGATCCAAATTGTTTTCTCGATAAAGGTTGATTTTATTGAAGTATACCCAGATTTTTATGGGCATCAAGATTGCCATGTATATTTAGCTAGGAAGTGTAACATGTATGTGGTATTCCGAACCTACCCCCTCTTTTCATAAATTCATGACAACATGTTGGTACGAAAAGTAAAGCGAAAAATACTTATGTGGTTCTACATCAATGTCTCCAACATCATTTATCCACAAATGGAGGGACTATAAGTTGTGTACAGTGAATCAATTAAAACAGAAATCACAATAGAAAGAAGTCAAATTATTTGCTTCTGTATAGATATGATATTGGATGTTCTACATTATCACATAGAGGGTATGTGCATAACACCCATGTATATACCTGCATTATTTCACGGATGTTGCAACTCTATATTCACATGTAATCTCCTTTGGACCTTGCCCTGACCGAAGTATATGCATAAAATATATGCCGGCCACGGATTAGCCTTTACAATAATGTAAAAAGGTGCTTATAGTACAAATTAACTTTTATTTTAGTCATAACATGTACGTACCATGCATTTGGGGTCCGTAGCCCTGACTTCTTTGTCATGCCATTGGTTCTGCCCGCACAACATACTGCCAATGGATCTCAGGGCATTGGCAGTGTTGGACAGTACTGTCTGCAGAGTTTAATGCGAAGATGCACTGCCATAGGCACTCATACAGCTCGGCCTGCTACTCCGCCTACTGAAGTATGCATGCTTTTCCGATCTGTTATTTTGGATTAAAGGGTTAGATTATATGTACGTATATGTCTGTGAGTGATAAAAAAGTCTAAAATACTAATAGAAAGGTTATGGAAGTGTCGGAATTCACAGACATATCATATTTGGAATAGACTTTGTAGGTTTCTTGTGAGCTTACGGAGATGGAGCGGGACAGTATAGTGATTATACATATTGCGATATAGGTTGTGAAAATTATTACAGATGGAGATATAGGTTCTGGCAGAATCAAATATGTAAACAACTTACGCTACCAAAATTCCATGACGTTGTCCTATCTCCTATGTCATGGGTAGTATCTTCTGTGTGGCTGTGTGCAATACTTAAGAAAGAAATGATTATTGAAAGAAAATAATAATGATTACCAAAATTCCATGACGTTGTCCTATCTCCTATGTCATGAGTATATTCTAGAGATCGATCATATGTTGTACTATATGTAGAAATAAATGGTGCATGTTATGTACTTACCGGTACCTTGCTCAGTCAGATGGGCGCACATAAGACAGTAGGAGCGCAACAAATCTATATTCACCGGACGTTGAGCCTGCATGGACTGGATCACATCAACGTAACCTGTTGATGTTGAGTTGGGATGCATAATACCGATGCATGGAGGTTCTCGTTGGTGAACAAACAGGATCTCTCGCCTATAAGAACTTGGTGGGAAAATTTCCAAATTTGTTTCTCACCCCAATCAGGAACACCAAACTTATTTGGAGTTTTGGACGATGGCATCACATTCTCTTGCTACATTACTGACGTACTGCACTGCGAGCAAATTCAGAGCAAGCCATTGCCAGCTGATGGTGCCGCTAAAAAAGACATAATATATAATTTAGTGTATCATTTTTTTTAGAAAAGGAGGATGACCCCCGGCCTCTGCATCTGGGAGATGCATAAGCCACTTTATTAATTATTGTCGAGAACCTTACAAAATATTACAGACAATATTCCTGAATCCACCATCTCGGCAACATAGGCCGCTACTCTTACCCATATGATGAAGGGATGCTAGTTGGGCCACTACCCAAACCACTCACCTAAACCTAACATCAAAAGCCGGAAGCCCCAGCCGAGCCACATACCGGGTCTGGGGCACGATCCGGTCAGACACACTCTTGTGTCGTTGCAGCCATCTTCCACAGGCCCGTCTTCAGAATATATTGAATCTTCTACCTTGTGTAGGCCACTCCGCCATCGACGTCACCATGACGCCAGACAGTTACCTCCACCTGCGCGAGTCCATCTCCGCGCATCGGGCGGCGAGCCTCCACAGCGCCATGCCGCCAATCTTCGCCGCCATCAATGAGTGAGATGAAGTACCGCTCCACCACGGCATGTACAAGGTGAGGAAGGGCGAGGTCCCCATCGGAGACACGGCCGGAAAAGAAGCACCGCAGCCACGAGACACTGCCCGGAGCTGCGACGCGGAAGATCAGACGGGCCGCCACCAGGAACCAGACAAGCTCGCCATGCACACCCAGCATCCCCATGCCCAAATCGGCGCCTTCAAGAAGGTGACGACGTTGTGGCGCCGCCGCAACTTAGCCACCGGGGCTAGGGTTTTCACCTGGGCGCAGGGGAAGGGGGGAGTCAGGGGAGGTTTAGCCTCGGCGCCGCCACCAAGGAGGGAATGGCATCCGGGACGCCATCGACGCCGTGACCGCCACCGGTGGCCAAGGGTTTCCCCCGGCCACGCACCCTGCCGCCACCTCCGAACCAGCAACAACATCAGCAGGCGCGTGCACGCCGGAGATCCAGGCCGGCCGGAGGTCATGCATCACGAGCGGACCAGATCGCCTCCGATCTGACGAGGGGAGCCCGGAGCCTCCCCGCGCCATGACCAGCGCCCACCGGAACCTCGCTGCCCGCGCAGCCGAGGGGATCCGGCTACCTCACCGACGAGCACTCCCCGCCGCCGAAGGAGCGCCGTCCGCACCAGCGAGGCCGCCGTCTCAGATCCAGGCCCTCACCGGCGAAGACCATGGCAGCCAGAGCTGGATGCATTAGATCGGGCAAATCCGGACACCAGCGCCATGGCAACGCACAGATAACCGGGAGACGACCCGCCGTGCCGAGTGCCCCCCAGCGCCACGAGCAAGGTCCCACGCCGCTGCCGTCGGCTGCGAGGCTTCGCCTTGCGGCGTCCTCTGGCGGCGGCGGAGAGGGGTGGCTGGGATACTGGCGGCGGCGGCTAGGGCTGCAGAGTCCACCCGTGTCGCTCGCACGGGAGCGACGCGGGGGCGTTTTCTTTTCCCCGTATCATGCTGGAGTAATATTCCTATATATATTCCCCAACATAATTTATTGTATCATGCTGGAGTAATATTCATATATATCGCACATTAATCTGATTACTATCATATACTTCACTATGGTGTTGGGGAGAAGGCGAGCTCTACAAGTGGAGATGGCGATGTGGACGATGTTCGAGAAGGCACCTGATCTGGACCAATCCACGTCTAGTGTGTTGGTGCCCTACCACCATGAGAGCAGCCAGCAGCAGTCTTCGTCGTCCTTGCGCTCAGTACGATCTAGTCAATGCATGTTGAGCTTGGACTGAACATCCACGTACACTGCAAGCAGCAAAGCAGATTGATTCCTCGTGTGTGAAGCTAGCAACGCTACCTAGCTGATTGATTTCTTGCCGGCCGGAAACACACACGGACGCAAAACTTGCTCCTGCTAGTAGCCTCAACAGCAACGTACACGGAAAGGATCAAAGCAGATTGATTTCTCCTGCGCAAAGCTAGCCATGCCTAGCTAGCTGATTAATTGATTGCCTGCCGGAAACGTATCTGCACGCAAAATTAGCTCTAGCTCATGAATCCACCGACAAAACTTCCGGCCAAGTGAGGAAGAAAATAACCACAAATTAATCTCCACAGGACAAATAAATTGAGCAGTAAGGAATTGAAGGAGAATTGGGGATTGGCACAGCTAGAAGAATTGAGAAGAGATCGATGACGGCTCCTGCCGCACGTACGTGGGAGAAAGAGTTACGTTTTTTTGGGACGTGGCCGAGAAAGAGTTAGGTTTTTCTTTGAGATTTTCTAGCTTAATTTTTTTTTCTGGTTAGCTCGTAAAGCACTTTTTATATATAAATAGATAACACTTCAAGCATACTAACCAAGCAATTATGTCTTATCAAATAACATAGCCAAATAAAGCTTATCCCTACAAAATCATATAATTTGGCCATGCTTCATTTTCATCACACAAAATGCTCGCATCATGCACAACCCCGATGACAAGCCGGGCAATTGGTTCATACTTTTTAACGCGCTTCAGCCTTTTCAACACTCACGCAATACATGAGCGTAAGCCATGGATATAGCACTATAGATGAAATAGAATATGATGATGGAGGTTGTGTGGAGAAGACAAAAAGGGAGAAAGTCTCACATCGACGCGGCTAATAAACGGGCTATGGAGATGCCCATTAATTGATGTCAATGCGAGGAGTAGGCATTGTCATGCAACGAATGAGCTATAAGTGTATGAAAGCTCAAACTAGAAACTAAGTGGGTGTGCATCCAACTTGCTTGCTCATGAAGACCTCGGGCATTTGAGGAAGCCCATCATCGAAATATACAAGCCAAGTTCTATAATGAAAATTCCCAATAGTATATGAAAATGATAACTCAAGAGACTCTCTATATGAAAAACATGGTGCTACTCTGAAGCGCAAGTGTGGTAAAAGGATAGTAACATTACCCTATTTTTTTGGTGGGCTTCTTTGGCCCCCTTTTTTATTTAGGCTTCTTTGGCCTCTTTTTTTTTTTCAATTTTTTCATGGGGCAATGCTCTAATAATGATGATCATCACACTTTTATTTACTTACAACTCAATATTACAACTCGGTGTTTAGAACAAAGATATGACTCTATATGAATGCCTCCGACGGTGTACCGGGATGTGCAATGATCTAGCATAGCAAGGATATCAAAAAACGGACAAGCCATGAAACATCATGCTAGCTATCTTACGATCATGCAAAGCAATATGACAAAAAAAAAGCTTAAATCATGTATATGATGATGATAGCAGTTTCATGGCAATATATCTCGGAATGGCTATGAAAATGCCATGATAGGTAGGTATGATGACTGTTTTGAGGAAGATATAAGGAAGCTTATGTGTGATAGAGTGTATTGTATCACTTGGTTTGGATGCACCGGCGAATTTTGCACCAACGCACGAGGTGAGAAAGGGCAATGCACGGTACCGTAGAGGCTAGCAAATTGCGAAAAGGTAGAAGTGCGTATAATCCATGGACTCACATTAGTCATAAAGAACTCATATACTTATTGCAAAATTTTATTAGCCCTCGAAGCAAAGTAGTACTACGCATGCCCCTAGGGGGATAGATTGGCAGGAAAAGACCATCGCTCGTCCTCGACCACCACTCATAAGAAAGACAATCAAAGAAACACCCCATTCTTCAAACTTTTCACACAACGGTTACCATACGTGCATGCTACAGGACTTGCAAACCTCAACACAAGTATTTCTCAATTTCACAATTACTCAACTAGCACGACTCTAATATCCCCACCTTTATATCGCAAAACTATTGCAAGGAATCAAACATATCATACTCAGTGATCTACAAGTTTTATGTAGGATTTTATGACTAAACATGTGAATGACCAATTCCTGTCATCTCTCTAAATAGATATAAGTGAAGCAAGAGAGTTTAATTCTTTCTACAAAAGATATGCCCATGCTCAAACAAATATAAGTGAAGCAAAAGAGCATTCTACAAATGGCGGTTTTCTCTGTGAAGAGAAACAGACAATCCAAACTTCAAATATATAAGTGAAGTGCAATGAGCATTCTATAAATCAACCATGGACTATCTCATACCGATACTTGTTGAAGAAAGATGGGATGCCTTCCGGGTGAGTCTCCTTGAATATTTACTTGGGGTGCCTTGGGCATCCCCAAGCTTGAGCTCTTGCTCTCCTCCTTTTCCTCATATCGAGACCTCCTCGATCTTCGAACACTTCAACCACAAAAAACTTCAACAGAAAACTCGGTAATATCCGTTAGTATGATAAAGCAAATCACTACTCTAAGTACTGTTGCAAACCAATTCATTTTTTCATTGTATTTACTGTAATATAACTTTTCCATGGCTTAATCCACTGATAAAAATTGATAGTTTCATCAAAACAAGCAAACTATGCATCAAAAACAGAATCTGTCTTAAACAGGACAGTCTGTAGTAATCTGAACATTCATAATACTTATGGTACCCCAAAAATTCTGGTAAATTAGAAAAAATAAACAATTTGTATAGAAATACAGTGCAAAAAGTTTCAGAACTGTTTGACGTTCCAGTCAAAAATGTAAAATCGCCCACTACACCCAAAGTTTCTGTCCTGCACCGCACAAACCAACAAGCAATGTAAACATCCTAAAGGCAAACTTTGGCACATTATTTTTATAATACAATGGAATTGTACAGGGGGATAATTATTTTTGTTGAAAAGTTTCTGTAATTAACATTCACAAAGTTTCCGTGAGCATGAACAAGGTTCAAAGCTAGCTCCCACTTTAACAATGCTTATTTCTCTCACTTTCATTTTCCTTTTTGAAAAGTTTTGGGTGCCCCTCTTTATTTTTTTTGTTTTTAAACTTTATAAAAGCACTCAATAGAAATAAATGACTCTCTAAAACTTACGAGTTGTCTCCCTAGCAGCGCTTTCTTTAAAGCAATTAAGCTAGACATATAGTGCTCAAGTAATGAATCCACCCGGATCCCAAGGTATATCAAAGCCAATTTTAATTAATAATGATTTGTGATTTAGTAGTCAGCACAAAGTAACATATATCATGCAAAAACGAAGTCTAACTCTCTTCCTATGCATAGGAATGTCATAAAAGAACAATTCATGCACACCAAGTAAAGGCCAATGCATAGTATAAACCGTTTTTTGCAATTTCATCGTGTGGGAGACATAGAGAGGTGGAGATATAGTTCCTCTCTCATAATAACTGCAAGTTGGAGCAGCAAGCACAAGCATATTATATCTATCAAAATCATCATGTGTAGTAGTAAAACGCAACCCATCAATATAATCCTTAATAAGAGCAAACTTTTCCGATATAGTGTAGTTTGGAGAATTCAAAAAGATAATAGGACTATTATGTGTGGGTGCGATACCAATAATTTCATGTTTAACATAAGGAACTATAGCAAGTTCATCTCCATAAGCATAATTCATATTGGCATCTTGGCCACAAGTATAGCAAGCATCATCAAAAAGGGGTATTTCAAGAGAATCAATGGGATCATAACAATCATCATAGCAATCATCCTTCAGTAAGCACGAAGGGAAATTAAACAATGTATGAGTTGAAGAGTTACTCTCATTAGAAGGTGGGCACGAGTGATCAATTTGCTCTTCCTCCTTTTGTTCTCCGGTCTTCTCCTCATCTCTTTCATCCAATGAGCTCACAGTTTCATCAATTTCTTCTTCCATAGACTCCTGCAAAATATTAGTCTCTTCTTGGACAGTGAAGGAGTCCTCAATATATGGTTTAACATAGGCATTAGAAGCATAATTATCATAACAATATTGAAGTATGGCAAAATTTTAAGATTTGTAAGGAGTGGCATCATACTTTTCACAATCTTTAAATAAAGATTCAATTGCGTAAGCACCCATAAAAGCAACGAATTCTTCTATTTGTTGAACATCATAGTAATTATAAACACCCTTAGCATATGAAGATATGATTCCATTATGACTAAACTCACATTGATAGGGAAGGTGTTTCTTAGGGTTTTCAGAACAACAAGCAAAATCATATATTTCACATAAATTCCAAGCATAGCATTGCAAGCGATGAATTTGATCCAGTAAAAGTTTCCCTTTTTGAGATAAGCGGTGTCACACATAACAAGCATGATCATCTAAAGATTTTCCCTCAACTAAGCTAGTTGGGGTTTCAGCATGAGCACAAAGGGATCAAAGATGATCCAAGTAAAAAGCTTCAGGAGTGTGATAGATTTTGAGTGGTTCTTCAACCATTGGTGTAGTAGGTACAACTAATTTTTTTGGTATTTTGCGTTTCCAACCCATAACTAAAGATAGAAAACAACTAAGAACAACAAATAAAAATTACTTAGTGATAAAGCAAACAAGCACACATGGGAATATTCACCCCACGCTATAACTCCCCGGCAACGGCGCCAGAAAAAGGTCTTGATAACCCACAAGTATAGGGGATCAATTGTAGCCTCTTTCGATAAGTAAGAGTGTCGAACCCAACATGGAGCTAAAGGTAAAACAAGTATTCCCTAAAGTTCTATCGACCACCGATACAACTCTACGCATGCTTATCGTTCGCTTTACCTAAAACAAGTATGAAACTAGAAGGACCTTGTAGGTGTTGTTGGATAGGTTTGCAAGAATATAAAGAGCACGCAAATATAAACTAGGGGCTGTTTAGATAAATAAGCAATAAAGTTAGTATAGCCAGTGTGGAAAAGTGGTGGTAGGAGTTGCGAAATTGTCCCTGAGCAATTGACTACTTTACTAGACCGATAGCAAGTTTTATGTGGGAGAGGCCACTTCTAGCATGTCATCCCTGACTTGGAATTCTATGCACTTATGATTGGAACTATTAGAAAGCATCGGCAACTACTAACGTTCATTAAGGTAAAACCCAACCATAGAATTAAGATATATTGGTCCCCCTTCAATCCCGTATGCATCAGTTTATATGCTAGGTTGAAGCTTCTGTCACTCTTGCCCTCCAATACATAGTCCTATCAATGTAAAACTAATCCTATGGTGTGATCCACGCGCGCGCTCATATCATGGGCACCAAAGGACAACAACATAACTACAAGAAAATTAAACCAATCATAGAAATTCATCAATTACCGATAGGACAACGAAAATCTACTCAAACATCATAGTATGGCAACACATCATTGGATAATAATATGAAGCATAAAGCACCATGTTCAAGGGGAGGGTACATCGGGTTGCGGGAGAGTGGACCACTGAATATATATGGGGTAAGGTGATGACGATGTTGGTGAAGATGACAGAGGTGTTGGTGTAGATCGCGGTGATGATGATGGCCCCGGCGGCGTTCCGGCGCCACCGGAAGAGAGGGGGAGAGAGCCCCCCTTCTTATTCTTCTTCCTTGACCTTCTACCTAGGTGGGAGAAGGGTTTCCCCTCTGGTCCATGGTCTCCATTGCGTGGGATGGGCAAGAGCCCCTCCGAGATTGGATCTTTCTCTCTGTCTCTCTCTGTTTCTGCGTTCCAGATTCTGCCCTTTCACTGTTTCTTATATTCTCGGAGATCCGTAACCCAGATTGGGTTGTCCTTTGTACACGATTTCTATATGGATATTGGCTTTCTTGCGGCAAAAGAAGGCCATGAACCGCCTTACGGAGTGGCCACGAGGGCCCAGGGCGCGCCTGACCCCCTGGGGCGCGCCCCTCACCCTCGTGGGCCCATCGGGCATCATATCGCATTGATTACACTTCGCAAATTTCACATATATTCCAAAACAAATATCCGCCCATTTTGACCCTGTTTGGACTCCGTTTAATATGGGTTTTCTGCGGAACATAAAACATGCAACAGACAAGAACTGGCACTAGGCACTGGATCAATATGTTAGTCCCAAAAATAGTATAAAAAGTTGCCAAAAGTATATGAAAGTTGAATAATATTGGCATGGAACAATAAAAAACTATAGATACGATGGAGACGTATTAGTTCTCGCATGAGCAAGCGGTAGTACCACTCTAGGAGGAGCGGTAGTACCGCACGGAACATAACTCGCAAGAACAGACCGGAGCAGATCTAGGAACATCCGTAAAACTAGATCGGGACTACCGTTGATCAAAACTACACTGTTGCATCAAGCCAAATAGCATCTCCACCGCACTAGCACTCTTCAACAATCTCCTCTTACAAAGATTTCACCAAAAATCACAAGAACAACACATGCATCTCCCAAAACCTAGATTCACAACAACGGGGCATAGAGAGAGGGATGGAGGGAGATACCGTGTTCCATGGCAAGAGGGCGAGGTGGGGATTGATCCCACCGGTCGGAATGCGAGGAGCGCGACCGTAGAAGGAGATCCAGCGAGGTCCTCCGGCGCCGTTCTTAGGCAGGAGAGAGAAAGATGAAATGAGGAGAAGAGATGAATGGGTATGGGGGAGTTGGAACTCCTCCTGCCCGCTCTTAACGCCCACGCACTTTCGACTGCGCGGTAGTTCCGCGACTCATCATGGTAGTACCGCCCCAGCGGAAGTACCGCACTTAGGGCGGTAGTACCGCTCTTCCAGCGGCAGTAAAAAATTACTAATGTGCTGGAAACGATAGTACCGTGCCGGGGTTGTAGTTGCGCAAGCACAGATGCCACCCACCTCCTGCGGTAGTACCGTGGCTTGCCATGGTAGTACTGTAAGCCCAAGAAAGTGCAAGTTTTGACAAAAACAGAAAACACGGCCTTTGCAATGCAATCTTCAAGGAACCGAACACGCAAACGAGCACACACGAGGCAACTCGAAAACAAACACGACTCAAAAGAAGGCAATAGACAACAAGGATCGAACACGAACCAAAACCTCTCAAAAAGAAAGGGCGATGGTCGGAGCCACCTATGTTTGAGTCAATTGGTATGGCACCGCAAAGAATTATTCTTGGGCCCATGAGAAAACTTGTCTTTGAAGCACAAATAACACCAAACGTGGCTAATGTGAAAGAGTTGATCAATTTATGCATAATGGGGGGGGGGGAGTTCATTGAGAGAACAACACTCCCCCTATGTCCATGCCTACATCTAAATAAGACGTCAAGAAGATTATGATGGGGTGTGCATAGGTTCAAGCCACATTGCTCAAATCAATGATATTTCGCTCATGCCTTAACTCGCGAAGTCTTGGTTCATCCAAGGGCTTGGTGAAAATATCTGCAAGGTTATCATGAGTGTTGACATAGTTGAGATTGATCTCTCCTCACCTAATGTGATCCAGGATGAAGTGATACCGAATCTCAATATGCTACGTCTTGAAGTGTTGCACCTGATTGAGAGAAATATTGATGGCACTTTCGTTGTCACACCAAAGAGGCACTTTTTCACAAATTACACCGTAATCCTTTAAAGTTTGCCTCATCCATAGAAGTTGAGCACAACAACTACCGTAGGCCACATACTCCGCTTCGGTGGATGAGAGAGACACACAACTTTGCTTCTTAGAAGACCAACCCACCAAAGAGCAACCAAGAAATTGGCACCCTCCGGAAGTTGACTTCCTATCCACTTTGTCTCCCGCTCAATCCGAGTCTGTATAGCCCATAAGGTTGAAGTTAGCTCCTCTTGGGTACCATAAGCTAAAGTCTGGGGTATGAGCCAAATATCGAAAGATTCGCTTGACCGCCACATAGTGGCTTTCCTTAGGTGCGGCTTGAAACCGTGCTCAAATTCCCACACTCAACATGATATCCGGTCTACATGCAAAAAGGTAAAGCAAGGAGCCAATTGTTGAACGATATACCTTTTGATCCACTGCTTGACCATTGGGATCAATGTCAAGTTGGCATTTGACGGGAATTGGAGTGGAAGCTGGCTTGACATCACTTAGCTTGAATCTCTTGAGCATGTCTTGAGTGTATTTGGCTTGGTTGATGAAGGTTACTTATCTTCTTTGTTTGATTTCAAACTCGAGAAAGAACTTCAACTCTCCCATCATGGACATCTTGAACTTCGAGGTCATGAGAGTGGAAAACTCCTCATTGAAAGATTTGTTAGGAGAACCAAAGATAATATCATCAACATATAGTTGGCATACAAACAACTCCCCTTTGACCTTCTTAGTAAAAAGAGTAGGGTCGATTTTCCAAATTTCAAACCCACGGTCTTGCAACAACTCGGTAAGGTGCTCATACCACGCACGTGGTGCTTGTTTTAGGCTATAGAGAGCCTTATCGAGTCGGACCACATGATTGGGGAACTTGGGATCCTCAAACCCCGGGGGTTGTTTGACATACACCAACTCATTAATAGGACCATTATGAAAATCACTTTTCACATCCATTTGTTGCAACTTGAAGTTATGATGAGAACCATAAGCAATCAACAACGAATAGATTCAAGGCGAGCAACAAGAGCAAAGGTTTCACCGTAGTCGATACCATCGACTTGGGAGTAGCCTTGTGCTACCAACCGAGCCTTGTTGCGAATGATAATCCCATGAGCATCTTGCTTGTTCTTTAATATCCATTTTGTTCCAATGACATTATGGTTCCCTTTTGGCCTTGGCACCAATCTCCACACCTTGTTGTGCTCGAAGTTGTTGAGTTCTTCATGCATGGCATTGAGCCAATCCGTATCCTCGAGCACCTCATAGACCTTTTGGGGTTCAACACAAGAGACAAACGTGTGATGTTCACAATAGTTTGCTAATTGTCTACGTGTGCTTACGCCCTTTCATAAGCTTCCAAGCACATTCTTCATGAGATGATCTTTGGTAGTGAGCTTGAATGCAATCTTGGCGGCACGACGCTCCAATTCCTCCTCGAGAGAGAGAGAGTTGAGGAGCGGTAACTTGATCATCTTGAGCGTCGTCTTGAGCATGCTCTTGATCTTGAGCTTGCTCTTGATCTTGAACTTTCTCGGGGGGAAGAAGTTAACCTTGGGCATCACTTGGCGGTTAACCACCCTCTTGAGGTTTATCTTGCCCTTGATCTTGTTCACTTGGTTGATGGCCTTCACTTTGTTCTATAGAAGCGTGTGGGTCTTGGGTTGGTGATGGTTCCACTTGAGTGGAACATTGTCCTTCTCCTTCGAACACAAGGGGTTCCTCAATGGGTAGGATATGAACAACACCCATTCTTCTTATGGCTTGAGGAGGAATTTCATCACATACATCACAAGTACCACTTTGCTCCACTTGGGAGACGTTATTCTCGTCAAACTCCATGTTACACGTCTCCTCAATGAGTCCCATGGACTTGTTGAAGACACGGTAAGCATGAGAGTCTGTAGCATAACCAACAAATATGCCCTCATGAGCTCTAGCCTCAAATTTAGACAAATGAACACCTTTCTTGAGAATGAAACACTTACACCCGAACACCCGGAAGTACTTGAGGTTGGGCTTGTTACCGGTGAGTATCTCATATGGAGTCTTGTTCAAGCCTTTGCGGAGATAGAGCCAATTGGATGAATGACAAGCGGTGTTGATGGCTTCGGCCCGAAAGTTGTAGGGAGACTTGAAATCCACCATCATGGTCCTTGCCGCATCCATCAACGTCTGGTTCTTCCTCTCTGCTACACCATTTTGTTGAGGGCTATAAGGTGCGGAATATTGATGCTTGATCCCTCTCATCACTAAGGAACTCATCCAAGGTGTAGTTCTTGAACTCGGGTGCCGTTGTCGCTTCTTATAATCAAGATCTTTGTATTGTGTTGACGTTGAGCTTCATTTGCAAAGTCGATGATGGTTTCTTGAGTGTCACTCTTCCTCTTGAAGAAATATACCCAAGTGTATCTTGAGTAATCATCCACAATCACCAAGCAATACTTTCAACCCCTGAGACTATCAAAGGATGGAGGCCCAAAGAGATCCAAGTGAAGGAGCTCCAAGGGCCTCTTCGAGTAGATGATAGTAGTGGGAGGGTGAGCCTTCTCATGTAGCTTTCCTTCGATACAACAATGCAAGCACGATCTTTGGCAAAACTAACATTTTTTAGTCCACGGACATGGTCCCCCTTGAGAAGAATTTGCAAAGATCTCATATTGATGTGGGCTAAACGGCAATGCCAAAGCCATCCCACGTCAACTTTAGCCATTAGGCATGTCGTCGTCTTAGTAGGTCACTCAGAAAAGTTAATCATGTAAAGACCGTTCTTGAGATGCCCAATGAAGGCTACTTTAAGAGTCTTGCTCCACAAGAGGGCCATGCTATCAATATCAAAGAAAGTGGCAAATCCCATAAGTGCAAGTTGACGAACGAAAAGTAAGTTGTATGCAAGGGAATCAACACACATGACTTTCTCGATCGTGAGATCCCGAGAAATGACAACCTTAGCAAGCCCCAATACCTTAGAATATGAAGCATCACCCCATTCTACATTGGTAGGCATATATGAAACTTTATGCACGTCCACCACCAAGTCCTTGCTTCCGGTCATATGATTTCTGGCTCCACTATCGAGCCACCATGATCCCCCATCGGAAGCAAATACCTACAAGAGATCAATGCTTGCTTTTAGGTACCCATTTTGTAATGGGTCCTTTGATGTTAGCAATAAGGGTCTTAGGAACCCAAATAGACCATTCAATGTACTCATAAGAAGAACCAATAAATTTGGCATAACCATGCCCATCACTAGCACGGCATAACACATAAGAAGGGTTAAAATCGCCGGTTTTATTGGAAGGAGTGGCATTGCCCTTCTTGACACCGCGACATGATAACCCACAAGTATAGGGGATCAATTGTAGCCTCTTTCGATAAGTAAGAGTGTCGAACCCAACGAGGAGCTAAAGGTAGAACAAATATTCCCTTAAGTTCTATCGACCATCGATACAACTCTACACACGCTTGATGTTCGCTTTACCTAGAACAAGTATGAAACTAGAAGTACTTTGTAGGTGCTGTTGGACAGAATTGCAAGATAATAAAGAACACGTAAATAAAAAGTATTGGCTGTTTAGATTAAGACACAACTAAATTAGTTTGAGTAGAGAGCTTGTTGTCACGAGAAAGTTATTTGTCCCTAGGCAATCGATAACTAGACCGGTAATCACTATTGCAATTTTATTTGAGGGAGAGGCATAAGATAACATACTTTCTCTTCTTGGATCAGAATTTTATTTGATTGGAACTCTAGCAAGCATCCGCAACAACTAAAGATCATTAAGGTAAAACCCAACCATAGCATTAAAGCATCAAGTCCCCTTTATCCCATACGCAAACAACCTACTTACTCGGGTCTGTGCTTCTCTCACTCACGCCACCCACCATAAGCAAATCATGACCATATCGCAAACCCTACAGAGGGGGTCCCTCACACTTGCGCAACATGGAGAGCACCATAGGACAACACCAATCACGATCATCAATTAACCCATAGGACAAAATGGATCTACTCAAATATCATAAGATAGCCATACATCATTGGGAAATAATATATAGCATTGAGCACCATGTTTAAGTAGAGATTACAGCGGGTAAGAGAGGGGTTACACCGCTGCATAGAGGGGGGAAGAGTTGGTGATGAGGGCGGTGAAGTTGTTGGTGTAGATCGCAGTGATGATGATGGCCCCCGGCAGCGCTCCGGCGCCACCGGAAGCAAGGGGGAGAGAGCCCCCCTTCTTCTTTTTCTTCCTTGACCTCCTCCCTAGATGGGAGAAGGGTTTCCCCTCTGGTCCATGGTCTCCATGGCGTGGGAGGGGCGAGAGCTCCTCCGAGATTGGATTTGTCTCTCTGTCTCTCTCTATTTCTGCATTTCTGATTCTGCCCTTTCACCATTTTTTATATTCCCGGAGATCCGTAACTCCGATTGGGATGTCCTTCGGACACGATTTCTATCCGGATAATGGCTTTCTTGCGGTGAAATAAGGGCACCAACTGCCTTACGGGGTGGCCACGAGGGTCAGGGGTGCGCCTGCCTCCCTGGGGTGCGCCCCTGCCTCGGGGCCCCTCGAGCATCGTCTCGCGTTAATTCGACTTCCTAAAATTCACATATATTCCAAAAAAAATCTCTGTCCGTTTTTATTCCGTTTGGACTCTGTTTGATATGGGTTTTCTGCGAAACAAAAAACATGCAACAAACAAGAACTGACACTGGGCAGTGGATCAATATGTTAGTCCCAAAAATAGTATAAAAAGTTGCCAAAAGTATATGAAAGTTGAATAATATTGGCATGGAACAATAAAAAATTATAGATACGACGGAGACGTATCAGCATCCCCAAGGTTAATTCCTGCTCGTCCTCGAGTAGGTAAATGATAATTTTTTTTGATGTGGAATGCTACCTAGCATAATATTGATCATATGTCTAATCATGGCATGAATATTAATACATGAGTGATTCAAAGGAATAGTCTATCATTTGACATAAGAACAATAATACTTCGAGCGTACTAATAAAGAAATCATGTCTTTTCAAAACAACATGGTCAAAGAAAGTTATCCCTACAAAATCATATAGTCTGGCTATGCTCCATCTTCATCATACAAAATATTCAAATCATGCACAACCCCGATAACAAGCCAAGCAATTGTTTCATACTTTTGACGTTCTGAAACCTTTTCAACTTTCACACAATACATGAGCATGAGCCATGGATATAGCACTATAGGTGGAATAGAGTATGATGGTGGAGGTTGTGTGGAGAAGACAAAAAGGGAGAAAGTCTCACATCGTCGCGGCTAATCAATGGGCTATGGAGATGCCCACAAATTGATGTCAATGCTAGGAGTAGGGATTGCCATGCAACGGATGCACTAAGAGCTATAAGTGTATGAAAGCTCAAACTGAAACTAAGAGGGTGTGCATCCAACTTGCTTGCTCATGAAGACCTAGGGCATTTGAGGAAGCCCATCATCGGAATATACAAGCCAAGTTCTATAATGAAAATTCCTACTAGTATATGAAAGTGACAATATATGAGACTCTCTATATGAAGAACATGGTGCTACTCTGAAGCACAAGTGTGGTAAAAGGATAGTAACATTGCCCCCTTTTTTTTCTTTTTTCCTTTTTTTTCTTGGACGGGCTTCTTTGCCCCCCCCCTTTTTTGAGGCTTCTTTGGCCTCTTTTTTTTATGGGGCGATGCTCTATAATGATGATTATCACACTTTATTTACTTACAACTCAATATTACAATTCGATACTAGAACAAAGATATGACTCTATATGAATGCCTCCGGCGGTGTACCGGGATGTGCAATGATCTAGCGTAGCAATGACTTCAACAAACGGACAAGCCATGAAAACATCATGCTAGCTATCTTACGATCATGCAAAGCAATATGACAATGAATGCTCAAGTCATGTATATGATGATGATGGAAGTTGCATGGCAATATATCTTGGAATGACTATGGAAATGCCATAATACGTACATATGGTGGCTGTTTTGAGGAAGATATAAGGAGGCTTATGTGTGATATAGTGTATTGTATCATGGGGTTTGGATGCACCGGGGAAGTTTGCACCAACTCTCGAGGTTAGAAAGGGAAATGCACGGTACCGAAGAGGCTAGCAAAGATGGAAGGGTGAGAGTGCATATAATCCACGGACTCAACAATAGTCATAAAGAAATCACATACTTATTGCAAAAGTTTATTAGCCATCGAAACAAAGTACTAAGTGCATGCTCCTAGGGGGAAAGATTGGTAGGAAAAGACCATCGCTCATCCCCGACCGCCACTCATAAGGAAGACAATCAATAAATACCTCATGCTCCAACTTCATTACATAACGGTTCACCCTACGTGCATGCTACGAGAATCACAAACTTCAGCACAAGTGTTTCTACAATCCACAACTATACACTAGCATGACTCTAATATCACCACCTTTATATCACAAAACTATTGCAAGGAATCAAACATATCATATTCAGCGATCTACAAGTTTATGTAGGATTTTATGACTAACCATGTGAATGACCAATTCCTGTCATCTCTCTAAATAGATATAAGTGAAGCAAGAGAATTTAATTCTTTCTACAAAAGATATGCCCACACTCTATCAAATTTAAGTGAAGCAAAGATCATTCTACAAATGACGGTTTTCTATGTGAAGAGAAACATGCAATCCAAACTTCAAATGATATAAGTGAAGCACATGAAGCATTCTATAAAGCCATACTCAAAAGATTTAAGTGAAGTGCAATGAGAATTCTATAAATCAAGGAATACCTCATACCAGCATGGTGCATAAAATAAAAGTGAAAACTAAATGCAAAAGACGCTCCATGATTTGCACATATCACATGAATGAAACGAATCCGAAAACATACCAATACATGTTGAAGAAAGAGGGGATGCCTTCTGGGGCATCCCCAAGCTTAGACGCTTGAGTCTCCTTTAATATTTACTTTGGGTGCCTTGGTCATCCCCAAGATTGAGCTCTTGCCTCTCCTCCTTTTCCCCATATTGAGACCTCCTCGATCAAACACTTCATCCACACAAAACTTCAACAGAAAACTCGGTAAGATCCGTTAGTATAATAAAGCAAATCATTACTCTAAGTACTGTTAAAAACCAATTCATATTTTGTTTTTTCATTGTTTCTACTGTAATATAGCTTTTCCATGGCTTAATCCATTCATAGAAATTGATTGTTTCATCAAAACAAGTAAACTATGCATCAAAAACAGAATCTGTGAAAAACAGAACGGTCTGTAGAAATGTGAACATTCAACATACTTCTGGTACCTCAACAATTCTACTAAAATTATGAAAAATAAAAAAATTGTATATAAAGACAGTGCAGAAAGAATCAAAACCATTTGAGGTTCCAGTAAAAAATGGAAAATCATGCACTGCAGCCAAAGTTTCTGTCCTGCACCGCACAAACCAACAAGCATTGTAAAAATCCTAAAGGCAAACCTTGGCACATTATTTTTATAATAAAATGGAATTGTACAAGGGGATAATTATTTTTCATGAAAAGTTTCTGTAATTAAGATTTACAAAGTTCCCGTGATCATGAACAAAGTTCAAGGAGCTCTCCCACTTCAACAATGCTTGTCTTTCTCACTTTCACTTCCCTTTTTGAAAAGTTTTGGGTTCCCCTCTTTATTTTTTTGTTTTTAAACTATATAAAATCACACAACAGAAATAAATGACTCTCTAAAACTTCTGAGTTGTCTCCCTGGCAGCGCTTTCTTTAAAGCCATTAAGCTAGGCATCAAGTGCTCAAGTAATGGATCCACCCGAATCCCACGGTATATCAAAGCCAATTTTAATTAACAATGATTTGTAATTTAGTAGTGAGCACAAAGTAACATATATGAAGCAATAACAAAGTCTAACTCTCTTCCTATGCATCGGCATGTCATAAAAGAACAATTCATGCACACCAAGTAAAGGCCAATGCATAGTATGAACAGTTTCTTGCAATTTTATCATATTGGAAACATAGATAGGTGGAGATATAGTTCCTTTCTCATAATAATTGCAAGTAGCAGCAGCAAGCACATGCATATTATATATATCAAAATCATCATGTGTAGTAGTAAAACACAACCCATCAATATAATCCTTAATAAGCACAAACTTCTCCGATATAGTGTAGTAGCACTACTAGGGAAAAGCCTATACACAGAATCTTATCAGCATCGCACTTTAAAATAAGGTGCTGCTGCTAATTAGCAGTAGCGTGCTCTGGAGTAACTCGTTGCTGAAACCAATATAGCAGTAGCGCGCTCGCTCAAAGACGCGTTACTGCTATAATTCCCACGAGGCCGCCACGAGGCTAGTTATAGCAGCAACGCATTATAACGACGGGCGCTACTGCTACGTAGCATAGTAGCAGCACATTTCTGCAATAAACGCTGCTGCTAAATTTACTTCAAAAATTTAGCCACCATCCCCTCTATCCGATCCACTCACACAGTCACACACTAGCTCACTGGATCCCCTCTTCCCCGTGCCAGTCCACCCTCGTCGCCCCTCCTCCGTCTGTGCCGCCGTCACCTCCTCCTCCTTGCTGGACTCGGTACCGGCCTCCTCCTCCGTCCTCCCTCAACACTCGCCGCTGGCCGGCCCCTCCTCACTCCGCCTTCCTCCTCCGTCCTCCCTCCACTGGCCGCGCCGGCCGGCCCCTCCTCGCTCCGCCTTCCTCCTCCATCCTACTCTCTTCTCCCTCCTCGAGTCGCCCCTCCTTCTCCCTCCTGCCCGCTACATTTTCATTTAGTAGCTAGGCTAGTTCATATGCAACATTTTGATTTAGTTGATATGATTTAGTTGATTTAGTAGGCTAGTTGATTTAGTTGACTTAGAACATTTTGATTTAGTTGATTTAATAGGCTAGTTCATTTAGTTGATTTAGAACATTTTGATTTAGTTGATTTAATAGGCTAGTTCATTTAGTTGATTTAGTTGACTTAGAACATTTTGATTTAGTTGATTTAGTAGGCTAGTTCATTTAATTAGTTGATTTAGAACATTTTGATTTAGTTGATTTAGTAGGCTAGTTGATTTAGTTGATTTAGAACATTTTGATTTAGTTGATTTAGTAGGCTAGTTGATTTAGTTGACTTAGAACATTTTGATTTAGTTGATCGTTAATCCTTTGCTCATATTGCTTTAGGAAAAATGGTTCCACCACCACCACCACTATGTCGACTGTGCAAGTCAAGATGCGCCAGCAGCCTTGCAACTGGCAAGCTGTTCTGCATCTACTTCCAGCCGAGTTTTCGTCATGCGGTGGTAAGAAATTAGATGAAATGTAATAACTATTTTGTTTTTAGTGTTGGCATTACTACATTGTGTCATTTTGCTTATTTTACACAGATCGTCCCATGCAATGTGAGGTTGAAATTCAACAAGCTGACAGGACACACCGTGACATTTGAGGCTCCTGGGGGGCCGTACACTATGGAGGTCGAGAAAGGACGCAATATGTCGCAGATTGGAGGAGATGGATGGGCCCGTTTCATCGCTCGCATGCGTCTTACTGGTGGTGAGTTGATCAGCTTCTCCTTCCGAGTAGAAAGACCCAAGCTAGCTGTCATTTATCTCAACCAGGTGGAAGATGATGAAGATGATGAAGATAATGAGGACCCACTCGATGAAGATGATGAGGACCCACTTCATGAAGCCATCGTAGCTCAAAGAACAAGGCTGAGTGAGGAGGAGGTGTCCAACCTGTGGGACATAATTCCGCCACGTGCTGACTTTGTCGGGGTGCCATTCGTGACTCGCTTGACAAATACCATGGTTGATCGACATGATATGGTATGTTATACTTACAAATGCAAATTATCTGATGAATTACTTAGTGTACAGTCCAATGATATGGTATGTTGTGTGGAATCTAGTCGATGATATGTTTTAGTGTAGAGTTCGATCACATGCTTATTAGTGTAGAATCTAACGAAACTATTAATAGTGTAGATAATCCATATGTACTTATTTGCAAGGCTATTTATAAATTGATATGTTTTTCTTATTCAGAAATTGGCAAAGAGCATATCTGTGAGTTATGATATCGAGCCTGATGAAGAAGGCTCGGCTGGACTACGCCATACTGCAAGGGGCTCCGTCACAACCTGTACTTACCGCGTGGACACGGACGGTCGCACACACTTAAACTTGGTTGGGTGGAAGAAATTCCTCGATGGCAAGAATCTTCATGTTGGACAGGCCATCCTAATTACTGTTAGGAACACCAACCGCCCAGGCTTAAGGATGATGATTGTCTTTGATATCATCTAGAACTACATATGTGTGTGTGGCTATATCATCTAGAACTACATATGTGTGTGTGTGGCTATATCATCTAGAACTACATATGATGATCGTCGTCGATATCATCTAGAACTACATATGATGATGGCCGTTGATATGACCTTGTACTGCTTGAGGATGCATGTTGACTATGCATGAAATTGTTATCTAGTACTCCCTTCGTTCCAAATTACTCATCGTGGTTTGAACTAAAACCACGATGAGTAATTTGGAACGAAGGGAGTACTACCTAGTAATGGTTTATGAATTTGATATCTACTAGCAGTACCTAGTATCTAGTATTTGAAAGGGAAACTGAAAGGGAAAGGGGTAGTGGGAAAATGATGAAAGATATAGCAGTAGCGAGGGATGGCAAAATCGCTACAGCTAGGTAATAGTAGCACGTTCTTAAAAAGCGCCGCTGATATCGTAAAAATGAGTAGCGCGGGTAAGGGCCGCGCTACTACTATGAGTTAGCTGTAGCACCTTATTAGTAGCGCGTCCACCCGTGCTGCTGCTAGCCTCAAAACCCGCGCTACTACTAGGGTTTTCCCTAGTAGTGTAGGGAGAATTCAAAAAGATAATATGACTATCATGTGTGGGTGCAATAGCAACAATTTCATGTATAACATAAGGAACTATAGCAAGTTCATCTCCATAAGCATAATTAATATTGGCATCTTGGCCACAAGCATAGCAAGCATCATCAAAAAGGGATATTTCAAGAGAATCAATGGCATCATAACAATCATCATAGCAATCATCCTTCGGTAAGCACGAAGGGAAATTAAAAAATGTATGAGTTGAAGAGTTACTCTCATTAGAAGGTGGGCACGGGTGATCAATCCAGTCTTCCTCCTTTTGTTCTTCGCTCTCCTCCTCATCTTTTTCATCCAATGAGCTCACAGTTTCATCAATTTCTTCTTCCATAGATTCCTGCAAAATATTAGTCTCTTCTTGGACAGCGGAGACTTTCTCAAGAAACGCATCAATATCGGCATTGTATTCATAATTATCATAACAATATTTAATTATAGCAAAATTTTCAAGCCTATAAACGGAATCCTCAAAATCTTCAAACTCTTTAAACATAGATTCAATTTCATAAGCACCCTTAAAAGCAACAAATTCTTCTATTTGTTCCACATCATAGTAATCATATATACCATTAGCATAAGAAGCTAATGTTTCATTATCATTAAATTTGCATGAAAAGGGAAGGTGTGGAGCCTTCATCCTAGAACAAGAAGTATAATCATGTCTCAAGCATAGATCTCGAGCATACCAATGTAACATATGAATTTGATCCCATAATAGTTTCCCTTTTTATGTCAAACGATAATCCCTAAAGTATTCACGTTGATCCAACGTGTCTCCCATGACATAATTGGATGGGGTTTTCTCAGGATTATCAAAGTAGTACATAATATTTTTCACATAATGAGCATCGAGGGTTTTAGGAGGTTCCCCATCTCCGTGAGTAGCAAGTACACCTAATTTTTTTGGTATTTCGTGTTCCATATCCATAACTAAAGATAGAGAACAACTAAGAACAGCAAATAAAAATTACTTAGTGATAAAGCAAACAAGCACACACGAGAATAATCACCCCACGCTATGACTCCCCGGCAGCGGCGCTAGAAAAAGGTCTTGATAACCTACAAGTATAGGGGATCAATTGTAGCCTCTGTCGATAAGTAAGAGTGTCGAACCCAACGAGGAGCTAAAGGTATAACAAATATTCTCTTTACCTAGAAGAAGTATGATACTAGAAGTACTTTGTAGGTGATATTGGATAGAATTGCAAGATAATAAAGAGCACGTAAATAAAAAGTAGGGGCTGTTTAGATGAAGACACAACTAAATTAGTTTTAGTAGAGAGCTTGTTATCACGAAAAAGTTATTTGTCCCTAGGCAATCGATAACTACACCGGCAATCACTATGCTTTCTCTTCTTGGATCATATGCACTTATGATTGTAACTCTAGCAAGCATCCGCAACTACTAAAGATCGTTAAGGTAAAACCCAACCATAGCATTAAAGATTTGAGTCTCCTTTATCCCATACGCAAACAACCTACTTACTCGGTGAGGGAGTCCTGGATAAGGGGGTATCCGGACAGCCGGACTATATACTTTGGCCGGACTGTTGGACTATGAAGATACAAGATTGAAGACTTCGTCCTGTTTCTGGATGGGACTCTCCTTGGCGTGGAAGGCAAGCTTGGCGGTTCAGATGTAGATCTCCTTCTCTGTAAACCGACTCTATGTAACCCTAGCCCCCTCCGGTGTCTATATAAACCGGAGGGTTTAATTCGTAGGACACAACAACAATAACAATAATCATACCATAGGCTAGCTACTAGGGTTTAGCCTCTTTGATCTCGTGGTAGATCTACTCTTGTAATACTCATATCATCAAGATCAATCAAGCAGGAAGTAGGGTATTACCTCCATCGAGAGGGCCCGAACCTGGGGAAACATCGTGTCCCCAGTCTCCTGTTACCATTAGCTTTAGACGCACAGTTCGGGACCCCCTACCCGAGATCCTCCGGTATTGACACCGACATTGGTCCTTTCATTGAGAGTTCTACTGTGTCATCACGATAAAGCTTGATGGCTCGTCTCGTTGTCAAACACAACATCACCTCCGGGGGAGCCCTGGCTCTAGGCCAAACTCTCCGGCTGGGCGGCCTCATTATGACCGCCCGATCGGCTATCGCGTCGACAATGACTTCTCAGATCATTAAAAATAGCCTCCACGTCGATTCAGAATTTGCCGAACAGATGGACCCAATGGAGCTCTTTTCCCTCAATCAGCTCTTGGATCGCATCGCCGCCCTGGGCGTCACTACAGACTATGACCTGATCGGGCTTAAACCCGACCAAAGGGAGATTCATTCTCCACCGGTCACCCACGAGATAGCGGTAGTTGAAGAGCATCATCCTAATTCTCCCTCTACTTTGAGGACAAACTATGTCCGGATTTCCGAGCTCTCTGAGCCGGACACCCGCTCGTGGGAGGATATGACCCAGGCCCCGGACTTAGAATCAGGTGGCAGGCCAAAGAGATCGGGCAACGCCCCAGAACCCGAGTCGTTAAGCTCGGAAGCCTCTTTGCCCCTGGGTCCCAGATCGGGTCGGGATTCAGATTCTAATCCGCCCACCCACCCAGGTTTATTCAATCTTTCGCATATCAGACAAGAGCCCCAAGAAACAGTACATCATTACTGGGCCAGATTCCTCCTTGTGATAAACAGGGTCAAGGACTGTCGCGAGGCAGACGCAATCTCCCTCTTTTGCAAAAATTGCACGGACAAAGGGATTCCCAATGCTATAAGTCGTCGTGACATAATACACTTCGCTAACTTAGCGGCCATAGTGCAAAAATACTGTGCGATGGAAAGCGCCTGAAAAACCCAAACAAGCTTATCGGATAATCCGGCCCTCAACAAACCCTCTGTCCGAACTAGAAGGGTAAGCTCTCGTAAGTGCCCGATCAAATTACCAAGAAACCAAAGCCTGGTACAAAGCGCGGAGCCGTATTGGAAGAATGGCTCAGTGGACCGTGCAAAATTCACAGCACACCGGATACTACGCCAACTCATAGACTTAGAGCATGTTGGATACTCCGGCAGGTAGCAAAGAGCGGCGAGGATCTCCTCTTAAACCATACAACAGAACAACAACCCGTTGGAATCAACAATACGGTATTTACAGTCTTCGAGACTTTCGCCTCAAATAATAGGCGCAAGCGAGCTCAGCGCAGCCTCGCCAAAGTTTGCCACGTGGCAACACTAAACCCATGGAACGACACGGCTATAACCTATAATGGCAGTGACGAACCTCAGTTCCGAACAGTCCGAGCACCATCTGCTTTGGTCCTTAGTTCAATCGTGGACGGCTTCAGGCTCACTAAAGTGCTCATGGACGGCGGAAGTGGGCTAAACCTCATCTACGAGGAAACCCTTAACAAAATGGACATTGATAGGTGCCGCATTGATCAAAGAAGCACAACCTTCAGGGGAATCATCCCTAGTCGAGAGGCACGATGCGCGGGAAGAATCACACTTGATGTGGTATTCGCAACGCCGGAGAATTACAGGTCCTAAGAAATTACATTCCAAGTGGCCCCGTTCAGTAGCGGATACCAAGCCCTCTTGGGGTGGGACGCATTCACGAGTTTTCAGGCTATACCCCATTACGGGTACATGAAGCTCAAAATGCCCAGGCCCAATGGCATCATCACTCTAGCTAGTGATCCGGACGTCACACTCCACGCCGAAAATAAAACTGCCGCCCTCGCCCTGGAGGCATTATCAGAAGCCCTCGCGGTCGTAGAGCTGACAACGCTGCGAGCAACACTGGACAGAGACGACGTGATACTCCACAAGCGACCTAAATCCTCCTCCTTCAAACCCACGGATGGGATAGTCAAATTCCAGGTCCACCCAACGGACCCTACAAAGACAGATTCCATCGGGACACAGCTGAACCCCATAATAGACACCGCACTGCGAGACTTCCTGCGTGAGAATTGGGATATCTTCGCCTGTCATCCTTCAGACATGCCGGGCATCCCACGCAGGCTGGCCGAACACAGCCTCAATATACTGAAAGGATACAAGCCAGTCAAGCAGACTCTTAGAAGCTTCTCAGAGCCTAAGCGGCAAGCCATGGGAGAATAGCTAGCCAAGCTACTCGAGGCCGGATTCATCAGACACATCAAACATCCGGATTGGCTAGAAAACTTGGTAATGGTACCAAAAAAGGACAAATCCTGGCGCTTGTGTGTCGATTTCAAGGACCTCAATAAAGCTTGCCCTAAGGATCCCTTCCCCCTCCCCCGCATTTATCAAATTATCAATGCCACCGCAGGACATGACTCTCTGTGTTTCCTCGACGCATACTCCGGATACCATCAAATAAAGATGACGGAGTCCGACAAGGCCACAACGGCCTTCATTACACCATACAGCCCCTTCTGTTTTAACACCATGCCTTTCGGGCTCAAAAACACCGGCGCAACCTATCAACGCATGATTCAGACATGCCTGGAAAAACAAATCGGCAAGACAGTAGAGGCCTACGTAGACGACGTGGTCATCAAAACAAGACACATCGAAACTTTAATAGATGACTTGAGGCTTACGTTCGATAATCTCCGAACATACGACATCAAGCTCAACCCGGAGAAGTGTGTCTTCGGGGTACCCTCCAGGAAATTGCTCGGCTTCATCGTTTCCAATAGAGGAATTGAAGCAAATCCAGCAAAAATCCGAGCTCTGTCACAGTTGGCTATCCCAACAGACCTCAAGAAGACCCCGAAACTAACTGGATGCGTGGCTGCCTTAAGCCGCTTTATCTCCCGCTTAGGAGAAAAGGCACTACCTCTGTATCGCCTTCTTCGACGCACCGAACACTTCGAGTGAACGGATGCGGCCACAGCCGGACTGGAAGTAATAAAGGCACTCTTGGCCACAAACCCAGTCCTGACCGTGCCAAACATAGGCAAACCCATGCTATTGTACATAGCCGCAACAAACCAAGTTGTGAGCGCAGTGCTCGTTGTCGAACAAGAGGCAGACGGACACAAGTTCCTTCTCCAAAAGCCGGTATATTACGTGTCCACTGTCCTCACTCCATGCAAATCTTGGTACCCACACTATCAAAAGATAGTGTACGCGGTCTTCATGGCATCCCGAAAACTACGACACTACTTTGAAGAGTGTTCGATCATGGTGGCCTCCGAAGTACCACTCAATGACATAATAAATAACCGCGACGCAACAGGCTGAATTGCTAAATGGGCTATTGAGCTCCTTCTGTTCAACATAACATACAAACCACGGCAGGCCATTCAGTCGCAAGTACTGGCTGACTTCGTCGCCGAATGGACAGAAGCTGAACTCCCTAAAGAGTACGGCGCGTACTGCAATTGGATCATGCATTTCGACGGCTCTAAAATGCTGGCCGAATTGGGAGCGGGTGTCGTCCTGACATCCCCGACACAGTTTAGTATGTCCTCCAAATATTATACATAGACTCCAACAATGCAGCCGAATACGAGGCTCTGTTGCATTTTCTTCGGATGGCAGTCTCCATGGGCATCCAACGCCTCGAAGTGCGCGGGGACTCGAACCTCACAATATCTCAGGTAAATGGAGACTTCGATGCCAAGGACCCGAAAATGGTGGCCTATCGCAATGCCGTCCTCAAAATGTCGGCTCGGTTCGAGGGGCTTGAATTCCACCATGTGGCCAGAGAAAATAACCAAGCGGCCGATATCCTCGCCCGCATCGGCGCTAAACGCGACCTCATCCCACCTAATATCTTCTTAGAAAGGCTGTTCAAGCCGTCCTTGGCATGGGGAGGGGAGTCCGACACTATTAGTCTAGCTCCGAACATAACCCTAGATTCTGAACCTTCTGACGTAATCGGAGGCTCTGCCACCGAAATAACACCTTCGGCCCATGAAATAATGGCTGTCATCGCCCCATGGACCGAGCCCTTCTTGGCCTACCTAAATAGTCAAGAGCTCCTCGAGGATCAAAATGAGGCACGTTGTATTGTGCGATGCTCTAAGGCCTACAAAGTCCATGAAGGAGAACTCTACAGGAAGAGCGCCACCGGAGTGCTCCAACGATGCATCTCCGAAGAGGAAGGGTGGCAGCTCTTAGACGAAATCCATTCTGGACTAGGCGGGCACCACGCGGTAGCCCGAGCTCTCGTAAGCAAGGCCTTTCAGATAGGATTTTATTGGCCGACAGCACGAGAAGACGCATAGGACCTTGTCCAACATTGCATTGGTTGTCAACTATTTGCCAATCAGAGCCATATGCCCCCTACCGCTCTCTAATCAATCCCCATAAATTGGCCCTTCGTGGTCTGGGGGCTGGATATGGTGGGACCCCTAAAAGGGGGAAGCCATAAGAAAAAATACCTATTGGTCTTGGTGGGCAAGTTCACCAAATGGATAGAAGCCAAGCCAGTTAAAACGACCGAATCCGGACCAGTGATAGGCTTCATATCAGGGGCTGTACACCGTTACGGCGTCCCCCACAGCATCATCAATGATAATGGCTCAAATTTTACAGCCGATGAGGTGAAAAATTGGTGTGGCAAAATGGGCATCAAGCTCGACTACGCCTCTGTCTATCACCCCCAAACAAATGGTCAAGTCGAACGTGCAAATGGTCTTACTATGAGTGGCATTAAACCCAGACTAGTGCGATCCTTGAAGGAATCAGACACGCATTGGGTCGAGGAACTCAACTCCGTACTCTGGGGGCTGCAAACCACGTCGAATCGTACCACCGGATACACACCATTTTTTATGGTGTATGACGCAGAAGCAGTACTACCCTGCGATATAATCCATGACTCACCTCGCGTGCGCATGTATGAAGAGAAGGAAGCCGAGCTAGATCGGCAGGACAACTTGGAAGCTTTGGAGGAGGAGCGTCACATCGCAAAAGCCCGTTCCGCATTCTATCAGCAACAGGCTCGCAGGTATGAAAGCAGAGAAGTACGTGTCAAAGCTTATAACGTTGGCGAACTAGTTCTATGCCTCCCCGAGAAGAAGAAGTACAAGCTCAAACCCAAGTGGGAGGGTCCCTTCATCATTGATAAAGTTCTCACCGGAGGAACGTACCGTATGCGCAATGCATCTGACAACAGACTCGAGCCGAACCCATGGAATGCAGCCAGACTTCGAAGATTCTACGCCTAGCGCCGAACACAGTGTTCGTCTCCTTAAACTCCGCATCTTCAATTATGTTCCCTCCCTTCCTTTCTCACCCTCTTTTTCCTGTTAAAACATACAGCCTTAAAACTGTACGGATACATTGATCGCTCCGGCCGCACTATGTGTGCACACTATACCTGGGGGCTTCGTATTCGGAAGCTAAATATAACTACTTTAATGGCTTCTTGCCAACCACATATGCATTTTTCTGTCCATACACTACAAAAAAATACACTTCCATGATGATACGTGTTTGTCATAGTAGGTCGCATTTTTTGTCATCCATGTACATCCATGACAAATTTATGACAGAATCAAGATAGTCATACCTGTGCTGTCGTAGAAGTGTTCCATGACATTACCAAAATTATCATCATGGAAGTGTCCACTTCCATGATGATAAATCGCGCGTCATAGAAGTGCTTTCGTCAAGGGTGACTGACACGTGGCATCCACCGTAACGGAATGCCATTAAGCTATCGGGTCGGATTTTGGATCCGATAACCCGTTAACAGCCCCGACCAATGGGAAATTTCCACGTGTAAAATTCAGATTGGCTGAAGGGAACACCTGTCAGCTCGTCAGTGGGCCAGATGTCGCCCGTCCATTGGAGGAGACATGCCTATGGTACATCAACACGTGGCTGGGCCCAACAGAGGCCCATATAGGTTAAAAAGGCCGGCCCAGTCAAAGGCTCGTAGAACTTAATCAGGTACTAGTGGGCTAGCCCAATAACGACCTGCTTAATAAAGGCCCATTTACTGCCCAAAACCAGATCTGGCCCGTTAATTGTTCGCCCAATATTTGGGCCCATTTACGTCCCGAAGCCAGATCTGGCCCGTTAATTGTTCGCCCAATATTTGGGCCCATTTGCGGCCCGAAGCCAGATCTGGCCCGTTAATTTATCGCCGAATATTCGGGCGCAACTACAACCCAGTGACTTTCTGCTTGTTAGAGGCCTGATGTAGACATAGGCCCATTTCAACCCGGTGTGACTTTCGGCCTTGGAATGGCCCGTGCTGCCCATGGGCCATATATGGTCCGACGGGACATCGGGCCCACTAACGGCCCGTGCTAAAGGTGGCAACAGTTAAGCCCAACGTGACTTTGGGCCTGTTAAAGGCATGTTGCGTAATTCGGCCCGTTGATGCCTGTACTAAGCTTTCGGCCTCTTAAAGGCCCATGATATCAGTGGGCCAACTAAGGCCCGAGATAAGTTTCGGCCTGGTAACGGCCCATAACTAACTGGGCCCATAACGGCCCGGTCTACATTTCGGCCTGCTAAAGGCCCGTCGACGACTAGTGAATATTGAGGCCCAACATGCATTTTGGCCTGCTAAAGGCCCGTGGTTTCATCTCGGCCGTAACAGGCTAGTACAATATTCAGCCTGTTAATGGCCCAACGCTACCTGCGCCAAACTAAGCGCTAGGTCAACAAAAGGCCCAACTAAAATATAGGCCGGTGTAAGTTTGGGCCTGGTGCAATGTGTGAAGGCCCCAATCATTCGGGCCCAAGAAAGACGCAGGCCGGCCCAATTGTGGCCCGCTAAAAACCTGGCCCGTTAGAGTCGAATGTTTCGGCCCGGTCGACTACATCTGATTTCTTTTCAGATAGCGAATGATGGCAGTAACTACTAGGACTTAAGAAAAAACCTACTCTATACAATAAACAGATTACGGCATAGTAACTAAGAATAAACCTACACTATTCAATAAAGGACTTAAGGTATATTACATCCACTGGGCATCGAAGTTCGCCACCAGTGATCATAAAGCGCAATGAAGAAGCAGATTACAAAAACTAGGCACCATTGCAGCGTAACAAAATAATACTGAACCAAGACCACTTCCAAGACAGTTCAAGAAAGGTTAGCCTTGAGGGGGAACTGCTGCGCAAGCTGCTGAGCAAGGCTGTGAGACCGGCCTAGCATGTCGGTCATAGCTTCTAGGTGTAGCTGTTTAGCGATGAGGTTCTCATTGGTGTTCTCCGCAATCTTTCTTAGAGATAGGACTACAAGTCGAAGTTGAGTTGCAGAATGCCTTTCTGCTAGAACTTGGGACTGAAGAAGTCGAACTGATTCAGACAACGAATTCTGTGAGCTTGTCGGACTATTAGTCTCAAGTAACTTGAACAATGCATCAAGACAAGACTTTGGGGTTGTCTCGCTATCTTCAAGATGTTTTGCTTTCTTTGTTGCAATATATGTTGGGTTTGTCTCACAGCCTTTAGCAGACTTGTGCAGGCCATCAGGCATATCACCCCGAAACAAAGCAGAGAGATGACAGGTTTTGAACGTGTATAAACAAAGATGATAACTGTTCTGTCAATTCTATCCAATTTCAAATTAGAAAATAAAGAGTAAGTTCAAAATATCAATAGCATAATTTGGCATTGTTCATAATGCGGGGAGCTTCACCCCACTACTGGATTACCATGTTAACATAACAAGCATATATGAAGGGCAAGGAAAATCATTGTATCCATTTTGGATAATGTGCATGGCATGTTGTTCATATCATCAGCCACATCAGTAAGATAAAACAGGAGATGACAAGGTGCAAACGTTGGCTGCTTCACCACACACTGGATTATAGATCCACAAAACAAATCATACATATAGGGAGTATTAAGTAATGTGCATGGTATGAATAAGAAATTTGGTTTTACAAGTAAAACTTAGAACTTATGGTTCTTACGAACATGCATTTTGGTAGAAACAGCAAACTAAACAGCAGTAAACGATAGGGAGTATGAGAAAATTAAACAACAGTTCAGGATAAAGGCTTTAGAAGGACTGACTTACATTAATAGTTAACACCGGCTTTATAATGCCCTTCTCCATGTCAAGGGAAGGCATGTCAAGGGAAGGATAACTAAGGAATTTCAGCATAGAATCTTCTTCATAAGCATTGCCTGTACTCTACATTTTGTAGAGAGTAATTATAGATATGATAATACTGGAAGGGATAGAGGATAATGAAGATCAGATGCAGATTGATGCTACATAATCAACTACCAATCCCTGGAAGTACAAGCGTTACAGGACAAAATGTACTGACAAGAGCAATGGGCTACACTTCTGCACTGGCATTGTCTGTGTATTCTATTTGTTGGTAAGATTAAATATAGATCTGATGTTTTTTAGTAAATGGTGGCCGAGGGAGGTAAGATGCAGAATGCTACAAAATGAACCAATCCCTCTTCCCATAATACAAGAGTGTTTTGAACACTGGTGTATTGTACAAAACGTTCTTATATTATGCGACGGAGGGAGTAGCTGTTATTGTAAGTACAGTGATAGACCATGTTCAGTCCTTACAAGAGGACTGCAGAGCTAAACCTCTTCAAAAGCATTGGGTTGATTCTAAATTTGTGTAAGAGTCCATAAAGATCTTATAATGTCCACCAAATGGACGATTACAAGGCTAACATGTGCAGTGATGCTACATAATCAAACAGCTATGAAAGTAAGTATGGTCATACAAGGCAAGAGGTACTCACAAGAGCAATGCAGTGTGCAGTATAGTTGCGAGATTCTGTGGTCCCTTGAGAACGAACGTTCTTCTGCTAACAGTTTTCGTACAAGTGAGACATTAAGGAAAATGCGGAAATGTAGTTCAAATTGTTATGTGATATCATAGACAGTACCTTACACTGCAGCCGAGACCAATGTGTAACAAGATTATTCCAGTCACCGTCGGATAAATGTAGCACCGGAGACTTTACAGAAATTTCGTTCAGAGGCTTGCCATCGAAGTGCGCTTGCCTCAGGTAGGAACGATACTTCATCAACGAGTGCTTGAAAAGCGCAACCAACTCTTGCTCATCATCACAATCCAATTTGCTCCTCGCCTATTTAAAAGAATGAAATCTTGTGTCTTCTGTCAGCAGAAACATATGCAGTAATGACCATGAATAACATTAGTACATTACTTACGCGTAAGTTACGGAGGAAGACTGGAAATTGTTCTGTGTCTGCGGTATAATCTTTGCATGAAGGAAAGATGCGCACAAAGTTCCTGACAACAACATAAATTGTTCTGGAAAGCTGTTTTTTTTTCTGCTCCCTAATTTTGTTTTTTCCACTTTTTGTTGACGAGTCTAAACTCCGGTGAGAAGGCGAGTGAACCACACTTATTCTTCATTAGAGACATAGTGAACTTCACGAACAACAATTCTTCAGCTTTTTCTTTTTATGTTTTCAACAGTGAGATTTTGCGGACACTCTGTTTTTCGTGATACCAAAATTGACGAGTAAACTATATCGGGAAGAAAACTGCACCGCATCAGACTGAAAAGCGCACTGCATCCGACGAGCAACATTGTGCACCGTTGTTTGTATAGAAAATATTACATACCGAGCTGCAGGTTTTTATGGAGTGAACCTCTAGGCCCACCGAAGTGAACCACCCACTCCCATACTAGCAGGGTACACTTTCATTGTGTCTCTTCTGGTTTGGATCACAAGGAACAGAGTGAAGCACAATAGACAGAGTAGCGAACCTCTCAAAGAGTGATGCAGTGCGGCTCACGTGGTGATGCAGTGTGGCTTGCATGGCGACGCAGTGCGGGAGGGGACGAACATGCCTCATGGAGGAAGCCACGATGGTGGAGGGAGAGTAGGAAGAAGGTCGAGCAGGGGTGAGGGTGTGGGTGCCACTTGACTCTTCTACAAAATGAAATGCAGTGATTTTTTAAAAAAATAATACAAATAGAGTCCTCATTTTTTGCAGGAAAAATCCTTAAAAACTAAATTAAAAAGCAATTGGGTCCATTTTTTCCTCCCACACCGAACTGCATGTTGGAGGAGTCAAATTCCATGCCCAGGCATGTACCCGAACTTGCACTAGCAGCACCCATTTTTTCAATGGAACCAAGTAGAGAACCCATCCTTGGAGGTACCTTATAATTTCTTGTTGTACGAAATAGTTCAAAAATATGCACAATGAACCTCCCAGGTAGCGGAAACGAACTTCTGATATGCCCGCACACACATCTCAAAAACACACATCCAGCACGCATCATCCGCTGCTGAAAAACTGCACTGCTCCTATGCGACCGTCGGCGGTCCTTCTGCACTGCTCACTGCACACACGAGAGCCAAGGAGGAGGGAGATGGGTAAGGGACGATTTTCCCTGTGAGATACCGTGGCTGAATATGGGTGTGGACGCAGGCGGGCGGGGGGAGCCCTGACCTGGGACTTTGGGCGCATCTCCGCCAAGTGCACTGCTCGTCTCTACAGGGCTGAACTACACACGCCCATGCACTATAGGTCTTGATCCGTCGTCTTCCCATGTCATGGCCGGTTGCATTTCGTACCCGATGGCGTGATGCCGAAGGAACTGCAAGCAGGCATGCTGCCGAACGGCTTGCCGTCGTTCTCCTATCGGTGCTCGGTGAACTGCAACCAAGGCGCGGCCTGTGCTCCATCCCGCTCGGCGCAGACGAGTCCCAGATCGGCAACCATGGAGGCTCATTCCTTTTGGGTGATAGAGAGATGAGAGAGAGGATGGCGAGGATAGATACAGGGGTAAAGGGTCTTGGTGGAGCTGCTTCTCACCTAGCCGACACTGATTGCAAGGCCGCCGGAGGCGCGGGTCAGGGCGGAGGTGCTGGATCCGGATCAAGGTAGCCAGAGATCTTGAAAATGAACCGCACATGGAGCACAAACGAACAACAGGAACTGGAAGCCTGAAGAAGTAATCGGCGTGGGGGTGATTTGGTCAGCTCATGAGGCATGGTAGCTTCCATGGTCGTCTAGAAGATCAGATCGGGGGAGGAGGGGGCAGATCGAGGTAGTAGATTGTGGTCGTGGGAGTCGGTGGAGGCTGTTGGCGGCGGCGCCCGCGGCGGCTGGATCCCCTTATACTACTCGCGGAACCCGGTGGAAGGAAACCAGGCGCGGTGGGAGGTGTTGGTGCCAGCGGTGACCAGTGTGGAGGTGCAGCGGCGTGATGCTGTGGGTTGGGGGAGGGAAGCGCGTCGGCCGAGAGTGAGAGGAGGTGGTGGGGTGGGGCGCTGGGGTGGTCGAGGCCATCCCCATGGTTGTCGGCTGCCGGGCAAGTGGTGGCCGGCGGCGGGCAGCAGGCAGGTGGTGGTGGGGTTGGGTGATGTTGCCGCATAGGGAGGTTGGTGGAGGAGTGGGGATCGGGGGAGAGTGGTGGGTGGTGGTGGTGGTGGGAGGGGTGTTTTTTTTATTCAGTCGGTTAGCGCGGGTTGGGTGACTATGTGGTTAGGGTGTTAGCAGAATAAGACGTTTGGATGTGCAGAATAACACTCTTAAGGGTGTTATTAGAATAACACTCTCCGTATGTCTCGATTAACCTTGCTCTTTCTCGGACAAAAAGGATATATCACCATGTTTGAGCCCAATTCGACCTATTCACATTGTATACTCTCTCACGCACATCATCTATCTAGGCCACTCTCTCCAACCCGTCTCACTCTTTCAATCGCACGACCCCTATGTGATCGGTTGACCTTGCTTCCTCCCACGCACAAAATATATCTACGCGTCTTTGACTGGATCATCTCTCAAGCTCTATCTTACAGCCCTCACCCTTACCAAAAGCTCAATCGGACAATATCTCTCCGGAGCATATATATTTGTTCAATGAATGTCGGACCACACTCACTTTGTCTCTCTATCTATATGTCTCTTGATTGACCTCGCTTTCTCGCACCGTATCTTCCACGCGTTGACGCTACTACCTCTCCATCCCTCGCAAAGCCGGAGCTATTTACATTACGAGGGGCACTCCAACCTTGGATTAATTTGTGTAGGCATTTATTCCGGTCGGTTTAGATTATATTTTCGTAGCATTCGGCCCACAACTACTCCAAACACCGTTGCAACCCACGCAACTCCCATAGTTGATTTCCCTCTGGCTCAGTAATCGCTCTCTCGCACGTCCTTTCTCGCCTTCAACGTCGCACCATGGTATTATTGAAAAAATTATGTTGTTCTCTTTAATTATTATAAATAAGCTACAAAACTACATGCCGATAGTCAACTTGGAATGGAACAAATTTCGACCCACAAATTAAAGCGCTACAAACTACACACCGAGGGGCCCACATGTCATGAAAAAAATTTGGACCCATATACAAATTAAAAAATAAAGGACGAGGATCGAACATGCGACCGAGCCTTCAAGCCGCACCTCAATAGGCAACACACGTAGAATAGCAATATTTGTT
Source organism: Triticum aestivum (assembly GCF_018294505.1). NCBI lineage: Eukaryota > Viridiplantae > Streptophyta > Magnoliopsida > Poales > Poaceae > Triticum > Triticum aestivum. Next base: position 536,479,304 of record NC_057807.1, on the reverse strand, counting down.
GTACCCCTTTGTTCACATAATGTTTTTATATTACCACAGCCTAATTAATGGATAACATGTAATATTATTTTTAGTACTATTCGCCTTCACTTACTGGTGGGTTCCATGTGTGCTCTCTCTCTCCTCCCCTTCTGCGTTGAGACGCACGGGAAAACAGGAAGAACTCGCGGGCGATGTTGCCGTTGACCATATCTGGACGCGTTCACAAGTCACGGCACCAGTTTCACGTACTAGCAGCACTAGTCAGTGTGTACGTGCAATGCACGTTAATTTGGAAGTATATTAAGTGCATGCGGATATTAACTACTAGGATATTATTTGTGTGTTTTCATGTGATTAGCACTATTTTTGGCATGAAATAACTGCACGCTAAACGTGTTGAGCGCTCGACATTGAAGCAGTCTAGGTCGTTGGATGACAAGGAATACATGTGGCTTGATGATGTTTTATATTTAATTTGATACGGCTCTAGTAGAACATTCAATCGATCAAACCATACATTTCGTTCAGTCTGACTACGACTTTAAATTATACGACGATCGATATAAAATAAACGGAAATGATAAACGTTCGGATTTTAAGCATAGCAATCCAAACGTTTTTCATGGCAAATTTAGATTACACGGCGGCGGCGGGGCGTCTCGCGGTGGGAAGCGGCTGCTCTGCCGTGCTCTGTTTGTCGTGGGCCACTGACCGACGGCGACGGCGGCGTCTTGCGCCGTTGTTGGCATACTCCTGGACGTTGCCTAGCTTCAAGGAAGGCCAAAATGTTCTGGACTTCGGAGCGAGTCAACTGGCGGGAGGAGGCGACTGGCGGTTGTGCAAGGAAGCAGTCGACGGCGGCCATCCATGCCGCTGAGGGGGGCACTGGCACCCACGCCGGGACAGGCGCTGTCAACGGCGCGGCAGTGACATTCGTGTGCACGGGCGCGCACGTCAGTGCACGCACAGGCGCATGCGCTGGCAGGTACACAGGCACCAACATGGGTGTGCGCGTCAGTGCACGCGCAGGAGCATGCGCTGGCAGGTGCACGGGCGCGTGAAAGTCGGCGGGGACCTCGTGGAACCCCATGGCATCAAGCTCGGCGACAATGTGCGGCTCCCAGCCCATCAATGCCACGGGGATGGGCGCTGGCACAGTTAGGGCGACGGGAGCCGGAATGGGAGCGGGGACAGGTGCGGCGTCTTCCCGCAAGGCAAGTTCAAGCTCGTCCCAAAGCGCCTTATGTTCTTGAGACAACGGCTGGGTGTCTTCCTCATGAAACTGGAACACTAAGGGCAGACCATCGTGATGCGGCATGGCATACGTTTAGGCCAGGCTAGTTGGAGGTAGATGACAGGAGAATCGGAGAGGAAGAGAGAGGATTGTAGCGATACCGGGTAGTGCAGGGTTGATTTTAAACTGCAGCGCCGACGATATTAAAAGTGGGAGCAGTTGGGACGACGGTGGGCGGGGGATCCTGGTCAAAGGGCTCGCCTCCCGGTGAGTGTGCGCAGCGGTCTGCTCGCACGCCTCCCCGATAGCCGGCGCAACAGTCTGCTCGCACGCCTCCCGTCGACTCACACGCTTAAGCTTGCTGGGATGGCACCTGCCGATGAGAAGCGGGGACTCGTGGCGGCACGTAAACGCCCACTGTTTCAATAGTGAAAGCGTTCACCTTAATGTGACAGGTCTTTGTTCCAATATACCTTGGCTCTTCATTTGTGCAACTTCTCATAAGCAACATGTCTCGAATTGAAGAAAAAACTTACGAAGTAATATTTGTGCCATATCACGTGACCATGCTCAGTTTCAAGAATTTATTCTCACTTTTGGATTTTCTGAAATTTTAGATCCAGGATTCGAAACAATATGATAACCTGCATCATGCAATAAATTTTTAAGCCGTACATCTATCCTGTTGTATTTCTTAAGAATGGATTTGGTCAAACATTTTGCTTAGTTAAACCTTCTTTCCGGTTTATAGGGCTCAATTCAAAAATCTCACCAACCAAGGTAGATGGTGAGTGGTGGAACATTTTTTGTAATTTGCAAAACCACTCAATTAATGCGCTTGTTTTCCTCAAAAATTGTGTTTACGAATGCATTAATTGAAATGCATGCATGCATAAAGTACATGCATTGGTCAATTTTCTATTAATTCTTGCATGTAATGATTTATTGCACCTTGAAATCTGAACATGTGATGGGGAACAATCAAATTGAGACTTATAAATTGGGAAAACTAAAATTTTGAGATAAGCCCTATAAACCGTAAAAGGATAATCCATGCGTACCAGTGCATTGCCTGATATATTAACTCAAGTACTAGGCACGAACAAACGGGCTCAATTCTGTGCTCATCCTGGTGTAGTAGTAGTAGTACTAGGCAATGCACTTGACGGGTGACCTTGACGAGCGGCGACCGAGGGAATTGAACCGTGCTCCGCACGGTAGGTAACGTTGTCTATTTACTAAAGCATCCCTCCGTTGTTCATTGGTAGTCTTTATGGACCGGGGACATGAGGGGAATTTCCTAGGGCTGGAATTCTGGCCACCAGATATTTTTCGACTTGAAACGCTGAGGCTCGACTGATTGGGGTTGCCTAATGTGCGTACCACGCACGCCACCAAAGGACACGAGCCCTTTTTTAGGATCAACACGAGCCAAGGTCTGGCTGGTACGCTGTTGGGTCCTACCATTCGAGAATACGAAAGGAACCTTTTAAATTGCCGAATGAATCTTTGTGTATTACAATACCCGTATTTTCCTTGCAAATACTAATCTCAACGTGGTAATTGATTTATGACGAGTTGTTGAATTAGAGTGAGTTTGTGATATAGTGATCTCAATGTGGATTTCACATTTCATGGTATCCCTAGTAAGTTTTCCAATGCAAATTCAAATTTAAAAGATGAACAATATGGAGGTGAGAAAACTTTGTATGTATCAAGCATATGACCACACACACACACACACACGCACGCACAAAGACACACAGGCACGAACACAATAGCAATCCAATGAGTATAGTGCATCTATTTTTCCAACCCATGCATGTATGACATGAATTCAAAAATAGTCCTTCTATTCCTAAATATTAGTCTTTTAGAGAGTTCAACAAGTGACTACATACGGAGCAAAATGAGTGAATCTAGACTCTATAATATGTCTATATACATCCGTATGTGCCAGTCCATTTGAAGCCTCTAAAAAGACTAATATTTAGGAACGAAGGGAGTAAAATGTAAGACATCCATGGTCCTCAGTTCAATATTTAAAATGAACATGAAACTGAAACATGAATATTAAGTCTATTACTACAGTACATGCAAATGTTGTGTTTAGGCGGAGCTATGATTGTCGGGGATCAACCCCTCGACCTTAGATAAAATTGTGGAGCTCTGTTTACGGTTGTTTAGATTATATTTGTCCCCACCCTCCCAACCACCGATTGGTTGTGCACGCCCCACCCATCCCCCCCGGGAGAATATCATGTGCCTCCATACCTTAGATGTTATATGTCGATATGAGTTGCTTGGAGCTTGTAGATCTGAGATATAGCAGCTCACATGATGTGTCTTAATTTTTTTGCAGGAAATCTTGATGAGTTTCAGAATTGCACACAATTTGTACAAAAACTACTTAGATGCCCTTTGATCCCATATCCAACAACCTCGAAGCTTGTATCACCATAGCATCTAAGATGACGGAGGACATCATATTCTCCTGTATGTAAGAATATCATGTGCTACCACACCTTAGATGCTTTGGTGATACAAGCTCTTCGAGGCGTTGGATTTGTGACCCAACACCTCCTCGGTGGTTCGAATGGTTTTTTGCAGAAAAGCCCCAAAAGAGTTCGGCCACTGCTTACAAGCACAAAGACTGCTCAGATGCCATTGGATCTCAGATCAAACGACCTCCAAGCTCGTATCACCGTAGCATCCAAGCCGCGATAGCACCTTATGTTTGCTCGCACGGGAGAGTATGAGGTGCTCCCGCACCATAGATTCTATGGTGATACGAGTTCACTGAGATCTAACGGCCCACAGTAGGAGGTTTGAATGTTTTTGCAATATACGGCTGATAGAGTTTGGGAAATGCGCAGAAAGTACAAGTACTATGCATGTGCCATCTAATCACTGATCATATGACCTAGATGCTCATATCACCGTAGCGGGTAATTAAGCTACGGGGAGCACCTAATATGAGCACCGGGGAGTCGTTGGATCGAAGATGTAGCGGCACACACGAGGCCTGAATTTTTTATTTGCAAAAAAAACTTTGGAGAGTTTGTAAATTGCGCATAATCACAAAGACTACTCCCAAGCCATTGGATCTCACGTCCAACGGTGTAAAAACTCTTATCACCATAGTATCTAAGCTGCGGGGTGGATGTGATATTCTATGCTGCTATCATTCTTGTTCATAAACTTGCAAAATACGTGTAACTCGTGCCGTTACTTGTCTAACCGTGCAAAGTGTTTGTTCAAAAAAACAATCCTACACTGAAATATCGGAACAACACACTGGGCTCGCACTTGTCATTAATCAAATTTGGACCTAAAGCTAACAAATCTGAAAGACGAGATTCGAACTGGCAACCTGGACTACAAAGCTTAAGTCGATAGCCTGAAAAAACGAACGGTTTTTGGCTTTGTCCCATAATTTGATTTTATACAGTACTTGCCTTGAGTAGAGTAGAGGGAGTGCCTCGTCAACACGTGCATGACCGTTGTCTCACTTACTGGTGGGTCCCAGGTCCGCGATCTCAATCTCTCTTCTCTCCATTGTCTAACCTTTGCACGGGCACACACGAAGAGCGGCGCTAGCTTGCCGTGGTGTTATTACAACTAAAAAAGCTTGGAAAATAGAAGAATCGCCTAGAACAAGAGACGTTGTGGCTGGTCGAGACGGAGCTAACCGTGCCATGTTTGCATGATGAAGCTGTGTGGCTAGTGGGGTGTTTTCGACCGACTGGCTGGGTCCCGAGGTCGTACCATAGGTACTACGTCTGATACAATATATTTTTACACACACATTTTTCCTCCGTGCCAAGATGTGGAACACCCTACTGCGCGGTTTCCGGGTCCTCCCGGGTGGTGCACGCATATATTCTTCCTGACGTGGGACGCCCTACCGCGCGTTTTCTGGGTCCTCCTCGGTCATAGTGCCGAAGCAAGTAAATGAGTCGTCAAATCATGAAATACCACCTTTCCCGCCGAGTACATCAGTGAAGCACGGTGGCTAGCTAGTTGGGCTAGTTCGACCGATTAGCTAGACCACCGACACATTTGTTTTTTCACCCCTTTTTTTATCTACTTGCCGGCAGGTAAATTTAAATATCCACTGCGGCGTTGCTCTGGTTTTTGGGTGCAGCAGGTTTTTTAATTTTTTGATTGACGGGAGCAGGCGCGGCAGGATTTTTTATTTTTTGATTGACGGGAGCAGGCACGGCAGCAATTAGTCACGATGACTACGCCTGTAAAAATCCACTGCTCCCTGATGTGAGAAGTCGTCGACTGGTGTTTTACCGTGGTGAAAACCAAAAGATTCCCCGCTCCTCGGCTGGCTCTCTTCGCCTTCCCGTAGATTGCATTGCCTTTCAGCCGTTTCGCCCCCTTTGCTTCCTCTCCCCATTGCTTCTACCTGGTGCCATGGCGGCGCAGCAGATCACGGAGTCCGAGGTGAGGCACCTGACATAGGAGCTCCATGCCAAGGATGCGGGGCTCAGGGCCAAGGACGTGGAGCTCCGTGAGCTCAAGGAGGAGAGTAGTGCCTTGCTCCTCCGTTATGTGCCGGAGTTCACGGAGCTTCAAAAGCGGCAGGCGTCCACCACAAAGATGCTCGAGGCGTCGGCGGTGTTGCTACAGAAAATGGGAGATATGATAGGCCGTCAGGGGAGCCGGCTGGAGCGCGAGCGGGCCGATCGTGTCTAGGTCCAGGATCACCTCAGCCACTTGGTGAACCAAGTTGCCACACACGTGTTGCGGTTGCGCGATGCCTATCATCGTGCCAGCGCGACGATGCCGACCGTCGGGCTAAACCCGTTCGACCACCCGGTCGACTTCAACGAGCTACGGCTTCCTGACCTGGTCTCCTTCTTCACCAATATCTCCGAGGAGCTGAGCCGTCTCCGCGCGATGGTGGGGGCTGAGCTGGACAAGGAGGGGTTGCAGGCTGCCGTCGCTGTTGCCGGGCGAATCCTTTCAGAGCTCCGTCACTGGAATCCATTTGTGCCATTGGACACCGTCTTTGACGAGCTGGCTCCCGTCGACCGGGAGTGGGCTCTGCGGGCGGTTGCACCCTACATCACCAACATCGTGCGCCTCGAGAAGCAGAGGGACTTTGGTGGTGTTTAGGCGCCCTCTGCATGGGCATGTCCATGTCTCAGTGCAACATGACCGTTGGATCAAACTCAGACGATGCAGATCAGTCAATGTAGCACAAAGCGTGTGGGTGTGTTTGGTTGCATTCTCATCTCAATATAGTTGTTTCCTCTTCGTGTATTTTTGTCAACCTACTAGTGTGGACTCATGCACCCTTCATGGTTCATGCACTCTGCCAAACACCCAAAAGTGGGTCGAGAAGGGAACTTTTCCTCCCATCCCGTGCACCCTTCATACACCCTGTCCAACACTATAGGATGTGCTTCATATGGTTCATGTTTCGTGGAGTACTGTAGCACCGTACTCTCCGTGCGTCTTGGCCTAGTTCTGTTAACATTGATCTCAACGTTCATTCTCGACCGGACAGTCGAAAAAGTGGTACTATGTTACATATAGGAGTAGTTGACATGCACACAACATCATTTGTTATCGTCATATCTTACTACACTAGCAACAAGATTGTGTAGTACTAACGTATGAACCACTGCACATGCCTAGCAGTAGGACCACTGTGTATGTTCAGGTGGCTGCCGTGTTTCACACTCCTCCGTTGTAAGAGTGGAAACGCTTACTGTAATCATTTTTTTCTTCAGAATGAAAAACAATGGACACGCTCTACCGTGCGGATCCTCCTCCAGCCATGCAATAAATTACTCACTTTCACCGATGTGTGGGACAGCCAGCACCTGGGTCCACCAGCCATGCACTAACTTACTCCTTAGTAGAGTGACGGTAGACTACCCCGATCGAACCGCCGCAGTAATGCCCAATGAGCCGTTAACTCACAAAACCTCCTCCTTACCAGCAATAAGTTGGATGGGCGAAGCAACCATCATTTCACTCTTCTCTCTTAACTCCCTCTCTTGAAGAAAACCCCCACTCACTTCGCTTCTCCCTCATCTCGTTCCTCCTTTCACTCTTCTCTCTCAGCTTCCTCTCTTGGATGGACGCCGGAGCACCGACCGGCCTGATGTCTATGGCTCTGGCAAAAACCATCGAGGCTCATGGTACGAAGAAGCGCAAGCACCCCGCCGAGACTATCACAGACAACCTCAAAGCCATCGCCCTGTCTAAGCCCCCCTCTCCGGGATCCCTCATTAAGCAAGTCCAGGTAATGTCTCTTGTTGACGATCTTTTTCTCGATCTTGATCGTGTTTTTTCATCTAACACGCAGTACTAGTACTGGTAGTACAGTACAACTTTCTGGGTGATCTTGCATGTGATTTTAGTGTGCCAAATGACGATTCTAAATTCCTCTTTTGACCAAAACATGCGAGAGGTTGACACTGAGTTCTTATAGATTACTTTCAACTACTCCCTCTGTCCCAAATTTCTTGTCTTAGATTTGTCTACATACGGATGTATCTAATACATCCGTATCTAGACAAATCTAAGACAAGAATTTTGGGACGGAGGGAGTAATTTATGAACATCAATGCTACCTTTTAAGAGGGTATATTTGCCTTAGTAACTTGTGTTATGGATATTGCATGTAATCCCTCTGCTCTCATGCCTTTGAAGACATGTTCTAGTGTCTTTGTCCACTCATTTCTGTGTGTATATGTAGTCATATATGGAGTATAATATCGAAAGTCATCTTATATTTCTGAATGGAGGGAGTAATAAAATATGGTTTCTGTTTGAATTAGAACCAGGTCCGCGGTGGAGATGAAGTTCTCAAAGTCATGCCATGTGAACTGGAAGACCTGATGATGAGATCTACTACTGAACTATCCAGCTGCTGTGTACTTGTCGCCACATGTCCTGAACTTGTGTTTTAATGTAACATTGTTATCAGGCGTGTTCTCGAGGCTGTACTTGACCACAAGAATTTCCTGGTTGTGCCTTCGATTACGAAGGGTGTGGTTCTTGTAAAGCTTCCCAACAAATCTGATGCGGCATGTCTTCATGATCATGTTTATGAGTGGAAAGACCACTCTGTTAGGTTCTCCAAGGTTGACAAGATGGTGATGGTGCATGTAGACATCTCACACGAAGTCCATGGCCTAGTCAGTTATGCGGGGTTCATCCCATAGGTCGGTGGCAAGAAATAGTCTGCAGAGTTTAGTTAGTGCAACTTTGCTTGTCTGTAGTAAGTACTATTGTTCAGTACTTGATTTTGTGTTTGTGAATCTTGTATTGTTTGTTAGTACTACCGCTTTTGGTGTGTGGTCAGTCCTGAGAATGGTCTATGGTAATGTCTGTCCACTCAATTCAGTCTGTACATTTTGAAGTATCCAGATCATATTTTTTGTGAGGACGGTTTATCAATTACGGTTACACTCCAATATCTGTATGCATTGCAGGGTTTATCGCACCCACCAGGATTTCCAGTCCCATGGGTGTTCGGTCCATATGATTTGTCACGACCTTTGGACTGTCCTGCTTGTGGGAGTAGGCAGGGCCCCTGCATGCCACGCGTAGTTGGATGATCAATTTTCTGTTTAGTACTTCAACATAGTGATTTCCTGGTAAGGATTCACTCGTGTCACATCAAGTAAATCTTATTGATTTAATGCCATGTGTTCTTTCTTTTCCTACAATTTTACGATGCAGGTTTTGCCATGTGACATTCATCACAGAATAAACCGTTTGGTTTGCTCTACGATGGCTATTTGTGCGGGTTTCACTTCTTATGTCGTGTCAGTAACGAAGGCACTGTCCATCACTTATATTACTGGAAAAGTTTGGATAAGTCTGTTGTCTGAGTACAAGCTGAATCCCTATGATGAACAAAAATGCCACAATTAGATCTTATCGCATTTAAAAGAAATGAAGAAAAAACTGGATCACGGTCACGGATCCTAGTCAAGTTAGAAAGCTGATCATAGCAGACCAGACACGATCGCCGCTGTCTCGCACAGATCGAGCACCGACAGTTGCTCTAGCACTGACAGCGGCAGTAGCTCAGTCTGATCCAGCTGAGGATTGGGCACCGACCGCGTCAGCGGATCAGTCTGATCTACCAGAGGATCAGGCCTCGACACCGGCACCAGCTCTACAAGGAGCACCATCTCCGGCAGCAGCAGCGACTTCGGCATCTGCACCAACACTTGCACTTGCATTTGGTCCGGCCCGTGCAGTTGCACCAGCAACAGACTGGGCTGCACTTCGCACTTCATATACCAAAGTCCTTACAAAAACCGACATGTCCACCTTCTTGGTAAGCATTGGCCACCCGAGTGCTTCGTTCTTTTTTCTTTCCATGTTGTTTCACATGATTCACTGTGTTGATCTAACTATTTTGGTATGTCTTCTTGTTTGCAAACAGAGAATTCCTAGAGAAACGAGGGAGTCGTTCAACAATTCGGGTGACTGCGGCCAAGTTTCTCTTACCATGCGCAGCCTTGGTGTGAATGAACCTGCTCAATATACCGTAAGTACAAAGGATGGTCGCATGATGATTGATGCTAAAGAATGGTCAAGGTTCAAATCTAAGTCATATCTTGCGGTAGGGGATGATGTCAAAATTGAACTTTCCCGGCAAGGAGAGCTGGTCCAAATCAACTTTGAAATTCTTCAGTAGCAGGACGCAACTGGCGAACTGATCTATCCCCCGTGAGATTTTGATGTAATAATCTGGCATGGTGAAACAAGTGTCCTGTGTGTATAAGTACTACGATAGTATTATTTATCACATGGTATATCGTTGATAGAATTGCAACTCTGATTGCTGGTTAGGTACTGTCATTCGATTTCATTCCAACAGCTGTCGTGCTTTATTCAATTTTGTGTATTCGCCTTGCGACAGCATCTAAAACTAGCGTAGTACCGATCACTTGCAATATGAAAAGCGCTGAGGTAGAACACATGGGCCCCCAAACATGCAGGGTCGTCCTGCGGCCCAAAGTCCAGAACCGTTAGCCTATCTGAGTATTATATTCTCAGCTGAACCCCCATAAAAAAAGCTGAACCCCCATAATGCCCGTGCGTTGCAGAGGGAGTATATTTCCCGGCAAGGTGAGCCTGTGATATAAAAGATTTGTATATTTCTTTACAGAGGGAGTATCTCTCTGTCAAAAAATATATTTATGTGTAACTAGTTACTCCTGTCTTTCTACTTCCTTTCGCTGATATGTGGGGCAACCGACAACGGGGTCCACGTGCCATATGCACAAATTAGAGTGCACAACTTCACGGTAGACACACCCCGGTCGTAGCGGCGTAGTAATGCCCAATGAGCCGTCAAATCACAACCCCCCCCCCCTTTCCAGCTTTAGCAGTAAGGTGGACGGATGAAGCGGCAATATTTCATTGGGCCTGAATCCCCTTCACCATCGTCTGCTTGTTCAGAGAAAACCCCCGCTCGGTGATTGCATAGGGTTTTCTCATGGAGAACCAGGTATGAATTCTTCATCCATCCCCGATAAGTCCAAGTCCCTTGGTCACAGGTAATCCTAGGATGGAAGCCGCCGCCGTTGATGCATTTTCTTCGTACTGAATCTAGTGTGTTTCAGTTGCAGTGCGCAAAGTGCGAGTACCCTACAGATTTCTGCGCCCACGGCGAGACGCCACACTTGTTCCTTCTCATCCTGCCACAGCATTTTGAAACACGCACAGTATGTTCCTAGAATCCTCTTCTCTATCCGGGAGGGTGGGTTTTTTTGAACATGCCGTGTTCTCATATTATTTTTCCTGCATTGTATTATTTTCTCTGCCAGAACACATGTACTCAAGATGCTCGCCCTTGCCATAACTGAATACACTAGTTTAATGGTCACAGTGAAGACAATCCATGGCTATTACTTCCGAGTTGGGTTCATGAACCAAGAAGATCGCTGCTTTTTTATGGCCGAATTTGGATAAACTTCCTCATGTGTTACAGACTGAAAGTTGGCGCACGAATGTTATTGGAAATAGCAGAATCTGGTCTCATCTTCACTGCGATCTTCCACCCCGACGTCGTTCCAATTTTTCATCCATGTTAGTTTTGTATCTGGTTCTTGCTTGTTGCCTCGATTACTTCTTAATCCACCTATTCTGTTTAACTAATCACAATTTAACTTTAGAAGTAGCAACGAATCTCTCACGAAGATGCTACTTCTAACTAATATTTTCTTATAATTGGTGGCATGTGTAGGTTTTTTCAGAGTTAAGCAGGCTGCTCGTTTGTTATTCTGTAGTAACTCGGCTATTACTGATGGCACTGAAGTTGACTGGGATGACATCCACATCTTCCTACACTTTATTGATCGTCTTGAGGTCCTTGTGGGGCGTTTCAATGGTGGAAGGCCACGTGGGATATGTGTGCCACTGCTGCACTCGTTGAACAGGTCCAATTGTGTCGAGAAACTTATGCTATGAGCTGTTTTCTGTTTTATATGTTGTTCATAAACTACTGCTTATACACAGTTTTACAGCTGTGATCTTCTTGAAACAGGAACTGCCGAGTTCTGTTGTTCATATACAGATGCCTGACCATGGTCGGGTCAGACTTGCGCTTGGTCACAACATGATGTTTATGTCGACCTACTCAATTCCCCTTGGAGGTTAAAAGATACTTATTCGTGGGGGGTCTCAAATAATGAAGGCCCGTACATCTTGGAGAATAGGACAGAAGATTATGTTCATGCTTTTCCATGGCTCTAAAGCGAATATCCTGTTTATTGACCACGTTGCGAGATGAAGCCGCTTTTAGAAGGTTGTGGATATGCGGGGTGGCGCCTGGGCCTTGTCCTGGGGCTTGGCGGCCTCAGCCTTGGTTAACTGTAGGCAAAGTAGCACAGTTCGAGGCGTGCTTTGTACGATTGAACCTGTATAAGTACTCATACTGCTTTTAGCTTTGGTTGTTAAGTGCCCTTGCTGGTTTCAGTTAAGGTTGTTAAGTACTCCTGCTGCTTTTACAGTCTGTCGTGTTTCTTCAGTCATGTCCTCCTCCAGCCGCCAAAACCAAACAAGCGCTGGCGGGGCCGCCTGCTTCCGCCTCCCACGGCTGGCTGCGCCTCAGCGCACGCATCGCCGCTCCACCGTCTCCTAAATCGTTAACGCCGACGTCCTCCACGTGCTTTGGTGCGCTCACCGCGGCGCCGCCCTCTCGCGTTGTCAACATGGTCAACAAACAACAGGAATCAGCAGAAGTACGTGGAGAGGATGACAGTAGGGGCCCACCACGTCAGCATATGGAAAAATAAAATGCTTCCTCCTAGTGTTTTCCTGACATCTGGGACCCACGACATTGTGAGTGTATATAGTCAATAGACAAGAGAACAACACAAGATCGGCTGACACCTAGGACGTAGCTACTCGAGCAGTATTTTTCTTGTTTGCTATTGTTGAGACGGAGCAGGGTTTGAACTGGGCTGTGGCCCGTCTAGCCCAGGCTTATATTTTATGTTCACCATGTGACCAGCCCAGCTATTTTTTCTTTGTGAAAATGAGCCCAGTTTATTTTTTGTGAAGAATACCCAATCCAGGCCTACTTATTTGTCTACGCCCTGATGGGTTGCAACTCTTTCAAGACGCCTGCAAATCTTGAAAGTAATATGAAATGGGTTGTAAATATAAAAACAGATGACAAATTGGCAATTACTTTATAATTTCTGATTTTTTTCACATTTTCAGATTCCCATTTCACTGGGCATTAACCTAATTTAAATATATCTTCAAAGTACTTTAAATCTGGCTCGACATTTGGTCTTAAAAATAGTTTGGAACCCACAGAAATATGCGAAATTGGCCCTGACCAGCCAAAAAAAACGACTGCAATAAATTGCATAAGAAGTTGCCATGAGCTATATATAAATTATTAAAAAAAAGAGGGAGTGGTCTGACTTGTGGGCCTGTTTAGTTGACGCGTATGCAAGATTTTTTTAGTTATTATATACTACGTCAACATACGATTCTAGCAGATGTAACCATTGGATGTCAATCCAATGGCCGTCGTGTCAATCTCTGATCTTCTTGCTCTAGCCGCCAAAGCAGCGCCGGCGGGATCACCTCCCGTCTCCTGTGGCCGGCTGTGCTGGCGCGCAGGCCGCAGTGCCCCCTACTACTCCCACTGTTGGCTAGGGCATCCCTATACTCACCCACACCCCCTGTTATTTTGCGGCGACGGCAGCCTCACACTGCAGCCGAACCGGTGAACCCTCGTACTCCTCTCTGCGCGGGCCTCCACTGCCGCGTCTTCCCCGGCTCCACATCATCCCCTTCCTAGGCCTCACCATCATCCACCACCGTGGTGCTCTCGGCGCGGCGTGGTCAATGTGGTCAACAGACTTCCATCGGAAGAGTACTATACGTGGAGAGGCTGACAGCTAGGTCCACGGCAGCTGCAAGGAAGTGCCTCCTTATTATGCGGAAAGTAATTATTCCTCCACCTGACAGCAGGGACCCACCAGACGGGCCACCAGTATTTCGCAAAAAAAATGTTTCCCCCTGACTGCTGGGACCCACAGGACAGGCCATCGTATTTCGCGAAAAAAACGTTTCCCCCGCTGTCAGCTCGGACCCACCGGAAGTGCCTCCTTATTACGCACAAAAAAATGAATACCCCCTGCTAGCTGGGACCAACCTTGGTGGGAGGCTGACTTGTGGGCCTACTAAGTTGACTGGGACGAAGGCCTTTGTCAACTTTAGTCAATATATGAACGATTCTAGCTCCAGTGACCGTACGATGTCCATCCAACGGCCGTAGTGCTTCTTCAACATCTGGTCTTCTTGCTCCAGCCGCCCAAAGCAGCGTCGGTCGTGCCGCCTGTTCCTGCCGCCCTGGCCGGCTGTGATGCCACGGAGGCCTCACCGCCCCCTACAACTCCCACCGCTGGCCAGGCCATCCCTCTACGCATCCACACCCCCTGTTATTCTGCGGCGACGGCAGCCTCACACCGCAGCCGAACAAGTGGACCATCATACTCCTCTATGCGTGGGCATCCACTGCCATGTCTTCCCCGGCTCCGCGTCGTCCCCTTCCTAGGCCTCCTCGTCGTCCACCACCCTGGTGCTCGCGGTGCGGCGTGGTCAATGTGGTCAAGGAATGGCTTCTATCGGACGTGGACTGTACGTGGAGAGGCTGACAGCTGGGTCCACACACGCAGCAAGCAAGTGCCTCCTTATTACACGCAAAATTATTATTCCTCCACCTGATAGTGGGGACCCACCGGACGGGCCACTGTATTTCATGAAAAAAACGTCCCCCCTGTCTGCTGGAACCCACCAGCTACATCTTCGCACGCAAGGAAGTGCATCCGAAAAAAAACGATTCACCCCCCTGACTACTGGGACCCACCAGCTACATCTTCGCACGCAAGGAAGTGCGTTCGGGCAAAAAAAACGATTCGCCACCCTGACTGCTGGGACCCACCAGCTAAATCTTCGCACGCGAGGAAGTGCGTCCGGGCAAAAAAAAACAAAACGATTCGCCCACCTGAGTGGTGGGACCCACCAGCTACATCTTCGCAGGCAAGGAAGTGCCTGACAGTCGGGACCCACCTGGTCGAAGCGTACGTAGCATTGTCATTCTGGTCGCGAAACGTGTACGTACATACTGGTCGATGTAGAGGCGCACACGTGTCGTAGTAGAGGCGCGCACGTAGCATGTACACGTACGTACAGCGACAAGGGTAAAAGAAAGAAAACACGTCCACACATGTACATACGGGCAGGGTCTTGAACGCCTACTCGTGCGTACGTACATGGCTGGGTCGGAACGGAGAAACAGCGTCGTCGTCATGTTCATGGGGAGCCAACCGGCTGGGTCGGAACAGAATGCGTGGTCGTGTTCATTGGGAGGGCTTGGACGGAATAGGCGATGGAAACGAGGCCTGGCGAACCGCACAACGGAGGAAACGTACCTCCTATGTTCGGAATGGGGTCCTGTTGATCGGGAGGGGTGTGGCGTACCGCAAAACGGAGGAAACAGACCTCCTATGGTCGAAACGGGGGTCCTGTTGATCGGGAGGGGTGTGGCGTACCGTAAAATGGAGGAAACGGACCGCCTACGGTTGAAACGGGGTCTTGTTGATCGGGAGGGGTGTGGCGTACTGCAAAACGGACAAAATGGACTTGTGTTGGAGCG